>NC_053023.1:626438111-626586276 GCF_003073215.2 Triticum urartu
TCTGTGTCACCCTATGTTATGACTGTTACATGATTAAACCACATCCGGCGTAATTATCCATCACTGATCTGATGCCTACGAGCTTTCCATATATTGGTTTACGCTTATTACTTTCTCGTTGCTATTGTTACAATCACTACAAAATACCAAAAACATTACTTTGCTTTCGTTACTCTTTTGTTACCGTTAGCATCACTATCATATTACTTTGCTACTAAACACTTTGCTGCAGGTACTAAGTTTCCAGGTGTGGTTGAATTGACAACTCAGCTGCTAATACTTGAGAATATTCTTTGGCTCCCCTTGTGTCGAATCAATAAATTTGGGTTGAATACTCTACTCTTGAAAGCTGTTACGACCCCCTATACTTGTGGGTTATCATCTACCGCCCTCGTTCAACGATCTATCGAAACCAACAGGAAATTTATCCACGTACGGCATGTCTTGGCGGGTTGTGCACAGCATCTAACAATCAAACTGTCAAATCACTACGTGGCTAAGACCGTCAACTTCCGTTGGAATCTGATCGGACAGAAAACAAGTCTCGGGAAATCAACTCGTAGCTGCTGGTGTTTTTCTTTCAATGTACAGCAATCCGAAGCTAGATCAATGGTTGGAACGCCACGTGCAAGAGGCCAAGACCGACACAGGTTCTGTACGCGTACAAGTCGCCGAGTTCAACAGAAATACTGTTCCAACCGCCGTACGCGCGCGGTTCACGCAAGCCGCCACCGTGTCTCCGTCCCTGGCGAGTGCCCGTCGTCCGAGCCGCGCCTCGAGTCGCCCTTGGCATCCACCTCTAAGCCGCCGGCACTACTGAGAGCCGCCGGGCCTCATCCCCAACACCTCCTCTGTCTCGGTCACAAGTCACCAAGTTGCCACCTCTCCGACTCTCCAGCCTTGCTCCGAGTCACAATCGGGCGTCTGCAGCTGTCCGCGCTGCGACCCTCGCCGGCTTGTCAACCTCCTCCACAAGCCGTCACTCATAGATCTTGCTTTCGCTTTGGCCTTATTGCCACATCCGCAAGTCGCCGGCATGGCCTAGTTCTCAAGTGGCCGGTGGCCGGTGTGGTCTCGCCGCCGACCTGCAGTCTCGGCTGCCTCAACCTGCCTTGGCTACTCCGCTGGGCTGCGAGTCGCCTCCGCCCTCCGCGAGCCGTATCGGCCTCACCAGCGCCTTCGCGAGCAGCCGTCCCACCTCACAGGTGCCTCCACAAGCCGCCCCACCTCTGTGGTGAGGGGCTGCGCCGATTCTCTTAAGGACCATTCTGCCTCTCCGCCGTAGAGGCCAGGGCACGTCCACCCCTCCGCCCTGGAGGCTACAACCCGTCTACCTCAGTTGTTGTCGGCGCCTCTGCTCACCTCCACCTCCATCAGCCCGGGCCGGTTTCCAGCCCCACCGCCGCACGGGATCGCAAGCCACGGCCGCCTAAGCTCCGCCTCCAAAGCCTAGCTGATGGGGCCACCGCCGCGAGCTGCTATGCCATGAGCCGCCGGCCACCTCGAGATGGGGCAGTGGCTGTCCGAGCCTGCGAGTCGCCCGGCCCTCCTCTGCTGGCCTCGGCCTCATGCTGTTGGCCTCGCCTTGAGAGTAGCACAGTCAGGGAACGCAGCAGGTGCAAATTTTTTAGGGAGAGCTGGTAATAATTGTTCGCTTGAGTGGACTCATCAGAAGTTGCTTGACTGCCAGTCTTCTAAGGAAGTACTAATACAGGAGGTACTGAAGCTACTGGAGGGAATCTTGTCTGTCTCATGTGGTTATGGTGATCAGAACATAACAAAGCTAACCATGGTGTGACTCGATTGGAGTTGGGCGCGTTCAAAGTGAAAATCAGTTACACCGTAGGACAATGAAAGCTTTCTGGGCCACAAAAGTGTTATCAGTTCTGTCAGGGAACAGAAGTGGTCTATGTCACCTGCATATTACATTATGCACAAAGACTCTACATACTACCTATCGTCTATCGTCCGGACACATCAGGACCATTATTCATTACAAAGGTGTCACAAAAGAGCGTACACCAATATTATTTTTGCACTAGTGCGTTCGTGCCATGCTGCTGGGTGGATACATGCATAAGTCGCCCATGTCTGCCTTTTCCAACGCTGCGGCCGACTCTCTCGTCTGCATCAGCTTACAACATCCCGACCGACTTTTATGTCCATGTCGGCTTACAACGTTGTCTACTGCAAAAGGGATTGTTGTATTATTGAGCTATTGAATTACTCATACCAGTTTACATCACGATCAAATACGGAGAATTTCAAGCCAACTCCTCAAGTCGTCCTAAGACTCAGGGGCTACAATGGCATGATTCAACAAAACTGGCCAGTATCAATAATCCAGAACTCTGGGTCATTGGAGGGAAAAAATAACCCAGCCCCGAAGACTACTGCTATATTGATAAAGAATTTAAAGGCCGTCAGAAAATTTCCGGTTCAAAATGAAGAATGCCGGTTTAAAATCCGGCTCAAGGTAAACATGTCTCCCACAAGGCTTTGAAGCTCTCAATATCCGGTTTGAAATTCCAGTTTAAAAAGAATTCATTTCTCGCAAGTTCGAGTTTTCAGGAAAAATTACAGGAACCAAAGAGAGTTTGTTGCACAGCACAACTCAAACATAGGCACCCGGTGAGCACAACTCAGAAATATATCACTTGGGGGCTTCCGACTTATTGAGCTAAGCTATGATTACCCTTTGATCCGGCTCATAGCCTCAGTTACAGGTCATTTGGGGGCTTCCTATTCAAACATAGGTCGTATTCGAACCAAAGAGAACATAGTTGTCGGTACCCTATTGATCGGCGCAATGCCAAACTCACTAGGGGGCTTCTTGATCGTATTCGAATCATAGCTTAACCTCTTTTGGGTCCGACTTGGATTGTATTCGAATCAGGGTCATTAAAAACCTCTCAAGGCCATTTGGGGGCTTCCTGTTCAAACATAGGTCGTATTCGAACCAAAGAGAACATAGCTGTCGGTATCCTCTTGATCGGCGCAACGCCAAAGTCACTGGGGGCTACATGATCGTATTTGAATCCTAGCTTAACCCCTTTGATCTGGTTTACTGATCATATTCGAATCATAAGCCTCAAATTCTTATTTCTATTTTGCTTAAGTTTTTTGAAAACAGTCTTTTGGGTTTGTCTTGAGACTTTTGGGTTTGCCTCGAGGTTCGTCCTCGTCATCGCTCGCCCAGCCCAAGCCGCTCGATGACGGCGTTTTTCCTCTCTTGGAAGGCTTCACCTCCTGACCTTCGGAGGTGGCCCTCTTCTTGCCTTGGAGGGCTCCCTCTGCACTTTTACCCTTGGGCAAAAGGAATTCGGTTTCCCCGAACGTAGCCGCCTGGTACAGTGTCGGAATCAGCATTCTCGTCAGCAGGGCGGTCGCAGCGCCTTCGAGAAGAGGCGCCGGACACCAGATTAGCACCGCTTTCTTTATCTAGTCCTATACAGGGACGGATTGTTCAGTATCTTGTTAAGAGATGCCTGAATGGAAGGTGCTCGGATATCGAGTACTTACCGGAGTGTCCGGATGATTGCAGTCAAGGCCAACGTCTTCGGTGGTGTTCGGCCATTGCTATCGTTCCCCGAAATATAATTTCCACATTCCTTCATGCGTAGTGCCGAAGAAGTGTTGTAGAGTCTGCCGCCCATCTGGGTTAAACTCCCACATACGAAGAGGCCGCCGCTGACATGGCCCGATCCGGTGGACAAGCATTATTTGGATGACGTTCACAAGATCGATGCCCTTCTCGGTAAGGCTTCGGATGCGACTTTGCAGAGTCTGCACTTCATTGACGGATCCCCAGTCCAATCCCTTATTGACCCATGAAGCGAGCTAAATTGGAGGACCGGGTCGAAACGTAGGTGCAGCTGCCCACTTGGGGCCCCGCGGCTCGTTGATATAAAACCACCCCTGCTGCCATAGGTCGGAAGATTTGGCGAAAGATCCTTCGGGCCAAACCGCGCCGGCCAGCTGGCCTATTATGACGCTGCCGCACTCTGCCTGCTCCTCCTCTGCCATCTGCGGCCTCTCATCAAAGGTCTTGAGCCACAAACCAAAGTGCGGAGGAGTCCGGAGTAACGCCTCACACGTGACGATAAATGTCGAGGTGAGGAGAATCGAGTCCGGGGCCAGATCGTGAAAATCTAGCCCGTAGAAGAACATGTGCCCCCGGACGAAGGGGTTGAGCGCGAACCCTAGCCCGTGAAGAAAGTGGGATACAAATACTACCCTCTCGCCAGATCTGGGGGTCGGTATGACTTGCCCTTGTGCCGGAAGCCGATGAAAGATTTCCGGGGTCAGATACCTCGCTACGCGGACCTTCGCAATATCCTCCTCTGTGACACAAGAAGCCACCCACCGGCCCTGACGGTTGGATCTGGACATGACTAGGGCTGGTGGCGATTGGAACCCGAGGGTTTGAACTTGGAGTGGCTGGGGTTGAGGAAGGAGCAAGCGCAAGGGAAGAAGACGAGACTGGGTCTCTATATAAAGGCCCCGAATACTGGGCGTCTCCCCCAGGATCTCTAAACTTACCTATCACCAAGGAGTTGTACCCAGGGGACGGTTGGGTTACCCACGCCTGCATTAATGAAAATCTCGTAAATAAAGGGACATGATCTCTGCCTTGACAAGACGTGCCAGTAAAACCACGTCCCGAGACATGGGGCGGCTCGCTAGCCGACGGTTGGAAATATTGACCATGCAGGCACGATACAATGTCATGAACGTTATCAAAAAGTTGGGCTCGTGGGATATTATATCCTCTACAATTATATACACAGGTCCGGATATATTTACCAAAGACTATTCTGGAGTTCAGAAGGAGGGAACCCACATTGCAGTGCCGAAGACAAATCTGCGCCTCGGACTCCTTGTCATTGAAGCCAGGTTCAGGGGCTACTGAGGGAGTCCTGGACTAAGGGGTCCTCGGGCATCCGGCCTGTTATCCATGGGCCGGACTGATGGGCTGTGAAGATCAAAGACCATACTCGTTTCCGGATTGGACTCTACTTGGCGTGGAAGGCAAGCTTGGTGACTAGAGATTCCTTCTTATGTAACCGACTCCATGTAAACCCTAGATCCCCTCGGTGTCTATATAAACCGAAGGGGATAGTTCGGAAAGGACACCACATATACTCATTATCATACCCACATAGGCTAGGCTTCTAGGGGTTAGCCATTACGATCTCGTGGTAGATCAACTCTTGTAATACTCATTGAGGGAGTCCTGGATTAGGGGGTGTTCGGGTAGCCGGACTATACCTTCAGCCAAACTCCAGGACTATGAAGATACAAGATTGAAGACTCCGTCCCGTGTCCGGATGGGACTTTCCTTGGCGTGGAAGGCAAGCTTGGCGATGTGGATATTCAAGATCTCCTACCATTGTAACCGACTTTGTGTAACCCTAACCCTCTCTGGTGTCTATATAAACCGGAGGGTTTTAGTCTGTAGGACAACTTCATCATACAACAATCATACCATAGGCTAGCTTCTAGGGTTTAGCCTCCTTGATCTTGTGGTAGATCTACTATTGTACTACCCATATCATCAATATTAATCAAGCAGGACGTAGGGTTTTACCTCCATCAAGAGGGCCCGAACCTGGGTAAAACATTGTGTCCCTTGTCTCCAGTTACCATCCGGCCTAGACGCACAGTTCGGGACCCCCTACCCGAGATCTGCCAGTTTTGACGCCGACATTGGTGCTTTCATTGAGAGTTCCTCTGTGTCATCGCTTTCAGGCCCGATGGCTTCTTCGATCATCAACCACGATGCAGTCTAGGGTGAGGCTTTCCTCCCCAGACAGATCTTCGTCTTCGGCGGCTTCGCACTGCGGGCCAACTCGCTTGGTCACCTTGAGCAGATCGAAAGTTACGCCCCTGGCCATCAGGTCAGGTTTGGAAGCCTAAACTACACGGCTGACATCCGCGGGGACTTGATCTTCGACGGATTCGAGCCACAGCCAAGCGTGCCGCACTGTCTCGATGGGCATGATATAGCTCTGCCGCTGAATAGCGCCTTGGAGGCCGCACATGCATCGGTTCCGACCATTGATTCGGAGCCCACTGCGCCAACCGAGGATCAGCGATTGGACGCTCCCTCAGGGGCTGCGATCTCAGAGGCGATCGAGCCGAACTCCAGCCCCGCACTCTGCATGGCCCATGACTCTGAGGAGACGGATTCCTCTCCGAACTCCGAGCCCCCTGCGCCCCCGCCGATCGAATCTGATTGGGCGCCGATAATGGAGTTCACCGCCGCGGACATCTTTCAGCACTCGCCCTTCGGCGACATCCTGAATTCTCTAAAGTCTCTCTCTTTATCAGGAGAGCCCTGGCCGGACTACGGTCAGCAAGGTTGGGATACAGACGATGAAGAAATTCAAAACCCACCCACCACCCACTTCGTATCCACTGTCGACGACTTAACCGACATGCTCGACTTCGACTCCGAAGACATCGACGGCATGGACGACGATGCAGGAGAAGAACAAGAACCAGCACCTGTAGGGCGTTGGAAGGCCACCTCGTCGTATGACATATATATGGTGGACACTCCAAAGGATGGAGATGGCGATGGAACAGCGGTGGACGATACCTCTAAGAAACAGCCCAAGCGCCGGCGTCAGCGGCGCCGCTCTAAATCCCGCCAAAGCAAAAACGGTGATTCCGGCACGGGAGATAATACTACTCCAGATAGCGCCGAAGAACACCCCCTCCAGCAAAATTCGGCACAAGAGGACAGAGAAGACAACCCTCATGAGAGGGCGGCGGACCAAGAGATTGAGGATGATAATTATACGCCTCCCTCCGAAGATGAGGCAAGCCTCGACGACGACGAGTTCGTCGTGCCAGAGGATCTTGCCGAACAAGAGCGTTTTAAACGCAGGCTCATGGCCACGGCAAGCAGCCTCAAGAAAAAGTGGCAACAGCTTAGAGCTGATCAGGATTTGCTAGCGGACAGATGGACTGAAGTCCTTGCGGCCAAAGAGTATGAACTCGAACGCCCCTCCAAGAGTTACCCAAAGCGCAGGCTGCTACCTCGACTAGAGGAGGAAGCACCTACATCACCAGCGCATGACATGGCCGACCGGCCACCTCGTGGCCGCGACAGAGAGGCCTCTTGGCCCTCCACTCAAGCCATGCCCCGGCACCGCGTCAAGCATACTAAGGCACGGGAAAATGCGCCCGACCTGCGCGACATCCTGGAGGACAAGGCAAGGCAAACAAGATCGATCTACGGATCGCGCAGGCGCCCCACGGCACGTGACGGTGATCGTCACTCCGGACGCAATGAATCCGGCCGGCCGAACTCAACAAACAAAGATCCTTCGAGCTGCGTCGTGATGTAGCCCAATACAGAGGCGCCGCACACCCACTATGCTTCACAGATGAAGTAATGGATCATAAAATCCCTGAGGGCTTCAAACCCGTAAACATCGAATCGTACGATGGCACAACAGACCCTACGGTATGGATCGAGGATTATCTCCTTCATATCCACATGGCCCGCGGCGATGATCTACACGCCATCAAATACCTCCCACTAAAACTTAAGGGACCGGCCCGGCATTGGCTTAACAGCTTGCCAGCAAACTCAATCGGTTCTTGGGAGGACTTGGAAGCCGCATTCCTTGACAACTTCCAGGGCACTTATGTGCGACCACCGGACGCTGATGACCTAAGCCACATAATTCAGCAGCCAGAAGAATCGGCCAGGCAATTCTGGACACCGTTCCTAACAAAGAAAAACCAGATAGTCGACTGTCCGGACGCAGAGGCCTTAGCGGCCTTCAAGCATAATATCCGTGACGAGTGGCTGGCCCGGCACCTGGGACAGGAAAAGCCGAAATCTATGGCAGCCCTCACGACACTCATGACCCGCTTTTGCGCGGGAGAAGAAAGCTGGCTAGCTCGCAGTAACAACTTAACCAAGAACACTGGTAATTCGAATACCAAGGACAAAAGTGACAGGTCACGTCGGAACAAACAAAAGCGCCGCGTTAACAGCGACAGCAACGAGGATACGACAGTTAATGCCGGATTCCGAGGCTACAAATCCGGTCAACGGAAACAGCCATTCAAAAGAAAAACTCAGGGCCCGTCCAGTTTGGACCGAATACTCGATCGCTTATGCCAGATGCATGGCACCCCCGAAAAGCCAGCCAATCACACCAACAGGGATTGTTGGGTGTTCAAGCAGGCAGGCAAGTTAAGAGCCGAAAACAAAGACAAGGGGCTGCATAGTGACGACGAGGAGGAGCCCAGGCCGCCGAACAACAGTGGACAGAAGGGATTGCCCCCGCAAGTGTGGACGATGAACATGATATACGCAACCCACATCTCCAAGAGGGAGCGGAAGCGTGCGTTACGGGACGTATATGCGATGGAGCCGGTCGCCCCAAAGTTCAACCCATGGTCCTCCGGCCCGATCACATTTGATCGAAGGGACCACCCCACTAGCATCCGTCACGGCGGCTTCGCCGCATTGGTTCTAGACCCAATCATTGACGGATTTCATCTCACAAGAGTCCTTATGGACGGCGGCAGCAGCCTGAACCTGCTTTACCAGGATACAGTGCGAAAGATGGGCATAGATCCCTCGAGGATCAAGCCCGCCAAAACGACCGTTAAAGGCGTTATACTAGGTGTAGAAGCCAACTGTACAGGCTCAGTTACACTGGAAGTGGTCTTCGGATCTCCGGATAACTACCGAAGCGAGGAGTTAATCTTCGACATAGTCCCGTTCCGTAGTGGCTACACGCACTGCTCGGGCGAACCGGATTCTCAAAATTCAACGCGGTACCGCACTATGCATACCTCAAGCTCAAGATGCCAGGCCCTAGAGGAGTAATCACGGTCAATGGGAACACTGAACGCTCCCTCCGAACGGAGGAGCACACGGCAGCGCTCGCAGCAGAAGTACAAAGCAGCCTCTCTAGGCAGTTCTCCAGTTCGGCCTTCAAAAAGCCGGACACTGTCAAGCGCGCCTGGAGTACCCTACAACAAGACCGCTTGGCACGTTCCGAGCTAGCGTAGCAATGCGGCCCCAACCCTAGCCCTCACGATATAGCAAAACCAGCGCTTCGCGTACATAACTACGCTCTTGAAATACCATGGGCACAGGGGAAGGGGCACTATCACGGCACGCCCTAGATACGGCTTAAACCGCACCAGGGGCTGCCGGATTCCTTCTATTTTTCTCTTACTCTCAGGACTCCATACTTCGGATGACCCGTTCGGCAATTCAACTGCCGCACAAATGATGCAAGATCCAGGGAAGCAGACAAGCCACGCCGCATTATGGAACTCCCAGGTGGTCTCTATTGCGAGCAGTATACCTGTTTTTTAATACAATTCCGCGGCCTGCCCATGGCCAGGACATGTTAAATAGTCCAATTTATTTTGCCTATCGCACTATTTGTATCGTTCCGCTTTCATAGCAGCCTTTCTATAAACAATGCATAGCTTTTTGTCTATTTTTTGCATTACCCTATTTTTATATATATGTTTATTAATAACATGCTGCATCCGTACACTGTGGTACGGCAAAATACGCCAGGGGCTTCAGTACCCATCAATATGGCGTGAGAAGTCCGTCCACTTTCACAAGTGCGGCACCCCGAACTTATAGCACTATATGCATCGGCTCCGAATCATGATTTGGGTCAATAGTTGGGTTTGCCCGGCTCCTATGTTTTGGTGCCTTACGTTCCGCTATATCGGCTAAGGTAGCACTTGGAGAACAACTGCGATTGTGCCCAGTTGAGCTGGGCCGAGCACCTCAGTGGAGAAAGCAAAAACTAACTGTCATGATGAGGCGAGAGACCAGTCGCTGTTCGAGAGGTTTTTTGAGTCCTTAAAGGCTTATGCTGCTTCGAGCGAGGAACCGGCTTTGTCCGGCCAAGGCATGGATAGTGCCCCGAACTCGGTCTTCCGAATACTAGGGGCTTCGCCGAAATTTAAAATTATAGAGTTCTATGGCTAAGTGAGAGTGTTCAAGCATTATAGTCCGATTGCCTTGTTCGTTGTGCTGACCGCCTCCCTCGATGGACCCAATCATGGGAAAAAGAGCGCTCAGGTTTATCCCGAACACCCCAGCACTAGTGGCATGGGGGCAGAAGCCGACGACTGGCCATCTCTCAATTTTTTGATAAACGGCCGCACAGAAAGTAATATTTTAAATTCAAGCATTGCTTAGCGCATATGAACAAGTTTTCAGCGCACAGGATAACACGAGTGAGTTCATTCAAAAATTACATCCTTGGTACATTCATCCGCCACAAGGCGGGCACCAGCAAGAACATCTTTGTAATAGTTCTCGGGCTTGCGATGCTCCTTCCCCGGCGGCAGCCCGTCCTTCACAAGATTCTCACCGTCCAGCTTACCCCAATGCACCTTTGCATGGGCAAGGGCCCTACGGGCACCTTCGATGCAGACGGAGCGCTTGATGACCTCAAGCCTTGGACAAGCCTCCAAAAGCCGCCGCACCAGTCTGAAGTAGCTCCCAGGCAGGGCCTCTCTAGGCCACAGCCGAACTATGAAGCCCTTTAGGGCCTGTTCGGCCGCCTTGTGGAGCTCGACCAGCTGCTTCAGCTGGTCGCTCAAGGGCACAGGGTGTCCGGCCTCAGCGTACTGAGACCAGAACACCTTCTCTGTCAAGCTGCCTTCCTCGGCTCGTTAGAATGCGGCGGCATCGGATACGCTACGGGGAAGATCTGCGAATGCCCCTGGAGAGCTCCGGATTCGGGTAAGTAACAAGTAGTTTACTTTTATATGTCTGCTTTGCATATAGAATGCCTTACCCGCTGCTATCTTTTTCACCACATCCAATTCCTGGAGCGCCTTCTGGGCTTCGGCCTTGGCAGATTTGGCAGTTTTAAGGGCCGCAGCAAGCTCGGACGCTCGCGTCTTCGAGTCGAGCTCCAAACTCTCATGTTTTTGCATGAGAACCTGAAGCTCTTGCCGCACCTCGCCGACCTGCGCCTCAAATTTCTCCCGCTCGGCGGGCTCCGTGGCTGCTTTCTTCTCGGCCTCGGACAGCGCCTACTTGAGGGTCGCCACCTCAGTTGTGGCCCCTACAATAAGCAGTATACTCCTGTCATTTTTTGCAATTGCGCCTCCCTATAGGCATTTTTTCTATAAGGTATCTCTTACCTTCTTTCTCCTCAAGCTGCCATTTGGCAAGGCCGAGCTCTTGCTCAGTCCGCTCGAGGCCCTGCTTCAGGGCACCCACCTCCGCAGTCAGTGCGGCGGTGGCCAGCAGCGAAGCCTGCATACGTATATTGACTCCTTTTTAGTTAGACTTCTTAGATATTTAATAGATCCTCTATTCGGCTTTTCTTTCCGAACGCCAAATAGAGCATCAGGGGCTACTGTCTATACGGTAATATTTTTACATATTTTTACTTACCTCGAAGCCTGTTAGAAGGCTAGCACAAGGTTCAGTCAGTCCGCTTTTGGCGGACCGAACCTTCTGGATCACCGTACTCATGATGGCACGGTGCTCCTCGTCGATGGAGGCGCCCTTAAGCTCCTCTAGCAGATTGTCCGGCGCCTCCGGCTGGACGGAGGATGCCGACTCAGTAGGCTTGCTCCTCTTGGAAGGAGTTCGCCTACCGCGGTCCGAACCGTTGATGATTCCGGCGCAGTGTCCGGCTTAAAGCCGAACTTGGAGCCCAGGGGGGTCTTGTCCCCTTCACTCCTGGAGTCCGGGAGGTCGCCTCATGGCTCCTCCTGGACCACCTCCTCTCACCCTGGAGCTTGTCGCGACGCCACTTCGGCGTCATCCGCAGCACAGGGGGAAGCAGTAGGCAGAACTGAATTCAAGTCCGATGAATCCAGGGAGCCGCTCGACGACTCGTCGAGCCCGTCCTTGGGTGGACTGCATGATTATATCCGACATTAGGGAAAGCTGTGCAACAAAAGGAATATCACGAGTTACTCTGGTATCTGAACACTTACGATCTCGCCGGACGCTTGGCCCTGTCCGGCCACTCCTCTTCGTCCTTGTTGGCGTCGGGGACGTAGTCCGGCGGAGGGGTTTTCCTCTTCTTGGACCCCTCGGCCTCCCCTACCGGGGCGGCCTCCCTCTTCTTTCCTCCCCCTGCTGGAGGGGGAGAGGTTTCTTCTTCCTCCTCCTCGCCTTCACGGGAGGAGTGCGTCTCGGACTCGTCGGACGACGAGTCTGACACCACCATATGCCGGGAACTCTGTCGAGTCCCCGTGGCCTTCTTCTTCTTGGCCTTCTTCTCCGGCACCACATAAGGTGCCGTAACCAGCAGCTTCTCTAGGAGAGCAGGGGCTGGGTCTTCGGGCAAGAGAGCCAAACAGTTAATCTGTCCGGACTTCTCCCGCCAATCCTGTCAAAGGTGAGGGAGTTTAGATCCCGCATAGAGTCAAACTATGAAAAAACTTAACATCCTATAAAAGATGGAAATATCTTACCTCGCCAGCAGGACGCTGCGAGCTGAATCCGCTGTCTTCGGAGGCGGATGTGGGAGCTCGGCGCCTTTGGTTAGCCCCCTCCAGACATCTTCGTACGTCGTGTCGAAGAGCCTGCTTAGAGTTCGGTGCTGCGCCGGGTTGAACTCCCACAAATTGAAGTCCCGTTCTTGACACGGAAGGATCCGGTGGAGGAGCATGACCTGGATTACGTTGACAAGCTTGAGCTGCTTGTTCGCCAGGGACTGGATGCATTTTTGCAGTCCGGTCAACTCTTCTTCGTCGCCCCACGACAAGCTCGTCTTCTTCCAGGACGTGAGCCGCGTAGGGGGTCCGGATCGGAATTCAGGGGCTGCGATCCACTTCGGATCGCGTGGCTCAATGATGTAAAACCACCCTAACTGCCACCCCTTCAAGGTCTCCACAAAGGAGCCCTTGAGCCATAGGACGTTGGCAATTTTGCCCGCCATGGCACCTCCGCACTCCGCCTGGTTGCCGCGCACCACCTTTGGCTTGACATTGAAGGTCTTGAGCCAGAGGACGAAATGGGGGCGAATGCAGAGGAAAGCCTCGCACACGACAATAAACACCGAGATATTGAGGATGAAGTTCGGCGCCAGATTGTAGAAATCTAGGCCATAGTAGAATGTGAGCCCATGGACAAATGGGTGGAGAGGAAAACCCAGTCCGTGGAGGAAGTGGGGAAGAAATACTACCCTCTCATGGGGCCTTGGGGTGGGGAGAAGCTGCCCCTCCTCAGGAAGCCGGTGCGCGATGTCTTTGGACAAGTATCCGGCCTTCCTTAACCTTTTGACATGGCCCTCCATGACGGAGGAGACCATCCACTTGCCTCCCGCTCCGGACATTGTTGGAGAGGGTTAAGGTAGGAAGTGCGGGCTTGGGCGTTGGAGCTCGGGTGCGCAGAAGATGGATAGGCAAAGGAGGAAGAAGGCGTAGGTAAAAAGGTGGATCCTTATCCCCTTATATGGGCGGATGCGACTATGCGTCCCCACCAGCCTAGCAAAACTCGCTTGCCTCCCAAGCGCCGTGATAAGTGGCGCGGTTGGGTTACCCACGTCCGTATTAACGAGAATCCCGTAAACAAAGGGGACACGATCTCTGCTTTGACAAGACGTGCCAAGGAAACCGCCTCGCAAAACACGCTGAGGTGGAGAAGTGAAAACGATTCGAATAAAGGCTTGGCCGTAGTGTGATGTCACGCTGCGGAATACGTCAGTAGATTAGATTTGTGTTAATATTATTCTCTCTATGGCAATACGTGGAAGCTTATTTTGCAGAGCCGGACACTACTCTTGGTGTTTACAAACTTTTATGAAGAATTTGGAGGAGGAACCCGCCTTGCAATGCTGAAGACAATCTGCGCGCCGGACTCGTCGTCATTGAAGCCTGGTTCAGGGGCTACTGAGGGAGTCCTGGATTAGGGGGTGTTCGGGTAGCCGGACTATACCTTCAGCCGAACTCCAGGACTATGAAGATACAAGATTGAAGACTCTGTCCCGTGTCCAGATGGGACTTTCCTTGGCGTGGAAGGAAAGCTTGGCGATGCGGATATTCAAGATCTCCTACCATTGTAACCGACTTTGTGTAAGCCTAACCCTCTGCGGTGTCTATATAAACCGGAGGGTTTTAGTCCGTAGGATAACTTCATCATACAACAATCATACCATAGGCTAGCTTCTAGGGTTTAGCCTCCTTGATCTCGTGGTAGATCTACTCTTGTACTACCCATATCATCAATATTAATCAAGCAGGACGTAGGGTTTTACCTCCACCAAGAGGGCCCGAACCTGGGTAAAACATTGTGTCCCTTGTCTCCTGTTACCAACCGGCCTAGACGCACAGTTCGGGACCCCCTACCCGAGATCCGCCGATTTTGACACCGACACTCATATTCATCAAGATCAACCAAGCAGGAAGTAGGGTATTACCTCCATAGAGAGGGCCCGAACCTGCGTAAACATCGTGTCCCTCGTCTCCTGTTATCATCGATCCTAGACACACAGTTCGGGACCCCCTACCCGAGATTTGCCAGTTTTGACACCGACAGTGCCTCCTGCTCCTGTATATGAAGGAGGGAGAGGGGAGGAGGCCGGCCTAGGGGGCGCGCCAAGTGGGGGGAAACCCACTTGGACTCCTAGTCCTATTCGGCCCCCTTCCTTCTATTAGAGGGGGAAAGGGGGAAGGAGAGGGAGAAGGAAAGGGGGCCGCGCCCCCTCCCCTTGTACAATTCAGACTCCCCATGGAGGGGTGCCACCCCTTTGTGGGCTGCCTTGCCTCTCCCCTATGGCCCATGTGGCCAATTACTTCCCTCGGGGGGTTCCGATAACCTCCCAGTACTCCGATAAATACTCGAAATACTCTGGAATCATTTTGGTGTCCGAATACTATCATACAATATATCAATTTTACCTCTCGACCATTTCAAGACTCCCCGTCATGTTCGTGATCTCATCCAGGACTCCAAACAATCTTTGGTAACCAAAACACATAACTCATAATACAAATCGTCATCGAACGTTAAGCGTGCGGACCCTACGGGTTTGACAACTATGTAGATATGACCGAGACACATCTCTGTTCAATAACCAACAGTGGAACCCGGATGCTCATATTGGTTCCTACATATTCTACGAAGATCTTTATCGGTCAAACCGCAATGACAACATACGTTATTCCTTTTGTCATCGGTATGTTACTTACCCGAGATTCGATCGTCGGTATCTTCATACCTAGTTCAATCTTGTTACTGGAAAGTCTCTTTACTCGTTCTATAATGCATCATCCCGTAACTAACTCATTAGTCACATGGCTTGCAAGGCTTATCATGATGTGCACAATACCGAGAGGGCCCAGAGATACCTCTTCGATACTCGGAGTAACAAATCATAATCTCGATCTATGCCAACCCAACAAACACCTTCAGAGATACCCATAGAGCATCTTTATAATCACACGGTTACTTTATGACGTTTGATAGAACACAAGGTATTCCTCCGGTATTCTGGAGTTGCATAATCTCATAGTCAAAGGAATATGTATAAGTCATGAAGAAAGCAATAGCAATAAAACTTGACGATCATTATGCTAAGCTAATGGATGGGTCTTCTCCATCACATCATTATCCTAATGATGTGATCCCATTCACCAAATGACAACACATGTCTATGGTCAGTAAACTTAACCATCTTTGGTTAACGAGCTAGTCAAGTAGAGGCATATTAGGGACACTTCGTTTTGTCGATGTATTCACACATCTATCAAGTTCCTGTTTAATTCAATTATAGCATGAATAATAAACATTTATCATGATATAAGGAAATATAAATAACAACTTTATTATTGCCTCTAGGGCATATTTCCTTCAATCTCCCACTTGCACTACAGTTAATAATCTAGATTACATAGTAATGATTTTAACACCCATGGAGTCATGGTGCTGATCATGTTTTGCTCGTGGTAGAGGCTTAGTTCACGGGTCTGCAACATTTAGATCCGTATGTATTTTGCAAATCTCTATTTCTCCCTCCTTGACTTGATCACAGATGGAGTTGAATTCCTTCGCTAAGGCAATTGCTCCAGTATTGTCACAAAAGATTTTCATTGGACCCGATGCACTAGGTATTACACCTCGATCAGATATGAACTCTTTCATCCATACTCCATCATTTGCTGCTTTCGAAGCAGCTATGTACTCCGCTTCACACATAGATCCCGCCATGATGCTTTGCTTGGAAGTGCACCAACTGACAACACCACCATTCAATATAAATATGTATCCGGTTTGCGACTTAGAGTCATCCGGATTAGTGTCAAAGCTAGCATCAAAGTAACCATTTACGACGAGCTCTTTGTCACCTCCTAAACGAGAAACATATCTTTAGTCCTTTCCAGGTATTTCAGGATGTTCCTGACCGTTGTCCAATGATCCACTCCAGGATTACTTTGGTACCTCCCTGCTAAACTTATAGCAAGGCACACATCAGGTCTGGTACACAACATTGCATACATGATAGAACCTATGGCTGAGGCATAGGGAATGACTTTCATTTTCTCTCTATCTTCTGCAGTGGTCGGGCATTGAGTCTGACTCAACTTCACACCTTGTAACACAGGCAAGAACCCTTTCTTTGACTGATCCATTTTGAACTTTTTCAAAACTTTATCAAGGTATGTGCTTTGTGAAACTCCAATTAAGCATCTTGATCTATCTCTACAAATCTTGATGCCCAATATATAAGCAGCTTCACTGAGGTCTTTCATTGAAAAATTCTTATTCAAGTATCCTTTTATGCTATCCAGAAATTCTATATCATTTCCAATCAGCAATATGTCATCCACATATAATATTAGAAATGCTACAGAGCTCCCACTCACTTTCTTGCAAATATGAGCTTCTCCGAAAGTCTGTATAAAACCATATGCTTTGATCACACTATCAAATCATATATTCCAACTCCAAGATGCTTGCACCAGTCCATAAATGGATCGCTAGAGCTTACACACTTTGTTAGCACCTTTAGGATCGACAAAACCTTCTGGTTGCATCATATACAACTCTTCTTTAAGAAATCCGTTAAGGGATGCAGTTTTGACATCCATTTGCCAGTTTTCATAATCGTAAAATGCGGGAATTGCTAACATGATTCGGACATACTTAATGAAAGTGCAACTATCCCTGGGTGGTTTTGGTAATTACTAACAACATATAGCTCATTGAACTAATGCTATTTCAAGATGATCATTTCAGAAAGTTCAATGATTGGCATGGCATGGATTAGGAATGTGGACCCCTCAAAATGCTAAGGACACATATTGGCTGAAGCTCAAGACTCTACATTTTCATTTTAGTGATCCAAGATCACATTGAGTCCATAGGAAAAGCCAATACTATTAAAAGGGGATGAGGTGTTGCTTAATGGTTTACTTGCTCAAAATGCTTAGTGATATGCTCCAAAAGCCCTCAACCACTTTCCCATATCCACATATGTCCCAAACCAAAAGTCAAACTCGGACCTACTGATTTGATCCATCCGGCGCCACCAAGTTCACTTGACATAGCCATTGCCAGAAACCCTAGTCACTTCGGTCTCACCAATAGGGATCTCGGTCTCACCGAGATGGGATTGCAAACTCTCTATTTCCCTTCGTAACATTTTGGTCCAACCGAGATGAGCGATCGGTCCCACCAAGTTCGCAATGCAAACTCTCTGTTTCCCTTTCATAACGTTTCGGTCTCACCGAAATGAGCGATTCGGTCCCACCGAGTTTGCCTGACCAACTCTCCGGTTAGCTCATTACCAAAATTGGTCCCACCGAGTTTGTGTAATCGGTCTCACTGAGATTACGTTATGCCCTAACCCTAATGAAATCGGTCCCACCGAGTTGACATGTCGGTCCCACCAAAAAGCCTAACGTTCACATTTTGAACTAAATCGGTCTGACCGAGTTTGGTAAATTGTGTGTAACGATTAGATTTTGTGTGGAGGCTATATATACCCCTCCACCCACTCTTCATTTGTGGAGAGAGCCATCAGAATGTGCCTACACTTCCAGCATTCATCTTCTGATAGAGAACCACCTACTCATGTGTTGAGACCAAGATATTCCATTCCAACCATATGAATCTTGATCTCTAGCCTTCCCCAAGTTGCTTTCCACTCAAATCATCTTTCCACCAAATCCAAATCCGTGAGAGAGGGTTGAGTGTTGGGGAGACTATCATTTTAAGCACAAGAGCAAGCAGTTCATCATCAACACACCATCTATTACCTTTTGGAGAGTGGTGTCTCCTAGATTGGTTAGGTGTCACTTGGGAGCCTCCGACAAGATTGTGGAGTTGAACCAAGGAGTTTGTACGGGCAAGGAGATCGCCTACTTCATGAAGATCTACCCTGGTGAGGCAAGTCCTTCATGGGCGATGGCCATGGTGGGATAGACAAGGTTGCTTCTTCGTGGACCCTTCGTGGGTGGAGCCCTCCGTGGACCCGTGCAACCGTTACCCTTCGTGGGTTGAAGTCTCCATCAACGTGGATGCACGATAGCACCACCTATCGGAACCACGCAAAAAATCTCCGTGTCTACATTGCATTTGCTCCCTCCAAACTCCTCCCTTTACCTTCATGTGCAATGTTTTACATTCTGCTGCTATACTCTTAGACTTGCATGTGTAGGTTGATTGCTTGACTTGTGCAAAGCTACTAAAATATGCCAAGACTTGAAATTAGCAAAAGGATAGATTTTTATTTGGTCAAGTAGTCTAATCACCCCCCTCTAGACATACTTTCGATCCTACAAGTGGTATCAGAGCTTTGGTCTCCATTTTCCTTGATTTCCATAGCTTTTTGTGATCATATCATTGGTTTCACAACCTAGGATACTATGGCGTCTAGCAAGGGAAATTACCACCGTAGAGGTCCTTACTTTGATGGTACTAATTTTGCTAGTTGGAAGCGTAAGATGAAAAGGCATATTCTTGGACATAACCCCGCTGTTTGGGCTATTGTGGGTGAATTCTTTGATGGGAGAGAATCGAACCGTGAAGCTACGTCGGAAGACACTACAAAAAAAGACACATCCATGACATTTTGGGCCGAACGAAATTTTTTTCTGTCATACATATGACACTTCTATGATGAGAATTGCGACAAAACCCGGTATCATCATAGATGTGGTGGGCTCCTACTTCTATGACAAAAAATCATGACAGAAAATGGGCTTTTCGTCCTGGGCGGGTCGGAGACGCAGCTGCATGACATTCTTTGGGTCGTCCATGACGGAAAAAACCATGGTATAAGCGAGGGCAAGGAAAATTTTGGGGAGTTCCCGGTTACGGTGGGAGGTCGGGAGCCGAGCGGTGCGCGTGTGTGCGAGGCGTTGGTTGTAACTGAACCCGAGCGAGGCGTTGGGCTCTAACTGAACCGAGCGATTGCACTGCAGGCTACTGAAGGAAATATGCCCTAGAGGCAATAATAAAGTTATTATTTATTTCCTTACATGATAAATGTTTATTATTCATGCTAGAATTGTATTAACCGGAAACATAATACATGTGTGAATACATAGACAAACAGAGTGTCGCTAGTATGCCTCTACTTGACTAGCTCGTTAATCAAAGATGGTTATGTTTCCTAACCATGGACAAAGAGTTGTTATTTGATTAACAGGATCACATCATTAGGTGAATGATCTGATTGACATGACCCATTCCATTAGCTTAGCACCCGATCGTTTAGTATGTTGCTATTGCTTTCTTCATGACTTATACATGTTCCTATGACTATGAGATTATGCAACTCCCGTTTACCGGAGGAACACTTTGGGTACCACCAAACGTCACAACGTAACTGGGTGATTATAAAGGAGTACTACATGTGTCTCCAAAGGTACATGTTGGGTTGGCGTATTTCGAGATTAGGTTTTGTCACTCCGATTGTCGGAGAGGTATCTCTGGGCCCTCTCGGTAATGCACATCACATAAGCCTTGCAAGCATTGCAACTAATGAGTTAGTTGCGAGATGATGTATTACGGAACGAGTAAAGAGACTTGCCGGCAACGAGATTGAACTAGGTATGGGATACCGACGATCGAATCTCGGGCAAGTAACATACCGATGACAAAGGGAACAATGTATGTTGTTATGCGTTCTGACCGATAAAGATCTTCGTAGAATATGTAGGAGCCAATATGGGCATCCAGGTCCCGCTATTGGTTATTGACCGGAGACATGTCTCAGTCATGTCTACATTGTTCTCGAACCCGTAGGGTCCGCACGCTTAAGGTTACGATGGCAGTTATATTATGAGTTTAGGCATTTTGATGTACCGAAGGTTGTTCGGAGTCCCGGATGTGATCACGGACATGACGAGGAGTCTCGAAATGGTCGAGACGTAAAGATTGATATATTGGAAGCCTATGTTTGGATATCGGAAGTGTTCCGGGTGAAATCGGGATTTTACCGGAGTACCGGGAAGGTTACCGGAACCCCCTGGGAGCTAAATGGGCCATGATGGGCCTTAGTGGAAAAGAGAAGAGGCAGCCCTACATGGGATGCACGCCTCCCCCTTCCCCTAGTCCTATTAGGACTAGGAGAGGTGGCCGGCCCCCTCTCTCTCTTTTCCTCCTCCGCGAATCCTATTCCAACTAGGATTGGGGGGGGGGGAATCCTACTCCCAGAGGGAGTAGGACTCTCCTAGGGCGCCACACCTTGGCAGGCCAGCCTCCCCCCTCTAGTCCTTTATATATACTGAGGCAGAGGCACCCTAGAACACACAAGTTGATCCACGTGATCTATTCCTTAGCCGTGTGCGGTGCCCCCAGCCACCATATTCCTCGATAATACTGTAGCGGAGTTTAGGCGAAGCCCTGCTACTGTAGTGCATCAAGATCGTCACCATGCCGTCGTGCTGACGGAACTCTTCCCCGACACTTTGTTGGATCGGAGTCCGGGGATCGTCATCAAGCTGAACGTGTGCTCGAACTCGGAGGTGCCGTAGTTTTGGTGCTTGATCGGTTGGATCGTGAAGACGTACGACTACTTCCTCTACGTTGTGTCAACGCTTCCGCAGTCGGTCTGCGAGGGTACGTAGACAACACTCTCCCCTCTCGTTGCTTTGCATCACCATGATCTTGCGTGTGCGTAGGAAATTTTTGAAATTACTACGAAACCCAACAGTGGCATCAGAGCCTAGGTTTTATGGTTTGATGTTATTTGCACGAGTAGAACACAAGTGAGTTGTGGGCGATATAAGTCATACTGCCTACCAGCATGTCATACTTGGTTCGGCGGTATTGTTGGACGAGACGACCCGACCAACATTACGCGTACGCTTACGCGAGACCGGTTTCCCTGACGTGCTTTGCACACAGGTGGCTTGGGGGCGACTGTCTCTCCAACTTTAGTTGAACCAAGTGTGGCTACGCCCGGTCCTTGCGAAGGTTAAAACGGAGTCTATTTGACAAAGTATCGTTGTGGTTTTGATGCGTAGGTGAGATTGGTTCTTGCTTAAGCCCGTAGCAGCCACGTAAAACTTGCAACAACAAAGTAGAGGACGTCTAACTTGTTTTTGCAGGGCATGTTGTGATGTGATATGGTCAAGGCATGATGCTAAATTTTATTGTATGAGATGATCATGTTTTGTAACCGAGTTATCGGCAACTGGCAGGAGCCATATGGTTGTCGCTTTATTGTATGCAATGCAATCGTGATGTAATGCTTTACTTTATTACTAAACGGTAGTGATAGTCGTGGAAGCATAAGATTGACGAGACGACAACGATGCTACGATGGAGATCAAGGTGTCGCGCCAGTGATGATGGTGATCATAACGGTGCTTCGGAGATGGAGATCACAAGCACAAGATGATGATGGCCATATCATATCACTTATATTGATTGCATGAGATGTTTATCCTTTTATGCATCTTATCTTGCTTTGATTGACGGTAGCATTATAAGATGATCTCTCACTAAATTATCAAGAAGTGTTCTCCCTGAGTATGCACCGTTGCCCAAGTTTGTCGTGCCCAGACACCACGTGATGATCGGGTGTGATAAGCTCTACGTCCATCTACAACGGGTGCAAGCCAGTTTTGCACACGCAGAATACTCAGGTTAAACTTGACGAGTCTAGCATATGCAGATATGGCCTCGGAACACGGAGACCGAAAGGTCGAGCGTGAATCATATAGTAGATATGATCAACATAACGATGTTCACCATTGAAAACTACTCCATCTCACGTGATGATCGGTTGTGGTTTAGTAGACATGGATCACGTAATCACTTAGAAGATTAGAGGGATGTCTATCTAAGTTGGAGTTCTTAAGTAATATGATTAATTGAACTTAAATTTATCATGAACTTAGTCCTGGTAGTATTTTGCAAATTATGTTGAAGATCAATAGCTTGCGTTGTTGCTTTCATATGTTTATTTTGATATGTTCCTAGAGAAAAATTGTGTTGAAAGATGTTAGTAGCAATGATGCGGATTGGATCCGTGATCTGAGGTTTATCCTCATTGCTGCACAGAAGAATTATGTCCTTGATGCACCGCTAGGTGACAGACCTATTGCAGGAGCAGATGCAGACGTTATGAATGTTTGGCTAGCTCAATATGATGACTACTTGATAGTTTAGTGCACCATGCTTAACGGCTTAGAATCGGGACTTCAAAGACTTTTTGAACGTCATGGACCATATGAGATGTTCCAGGAATTGAAGTTAATATTTCAAGCAAATACCCGAGTTGAGAGATATGATGTCTCCAACAAGTTCTATAGCTAAAAGATGGAGGAGAATCGCTCAATTAGTGAGCATGTGCTCAGATTGTCTGGGTACTACAATCGCTTGAATCAAGTGGGAGTTAATCTTCCAGATAAAATAGTGATTGATAGAATTCTCTAGTCACCATCACCAAGTTAGGAGAACTTCGTGATGAACTATAATATGCAAGGGATGACTAAAGTGATTCCCAAGCTCTTCGTGATGTTGAAATCGACGAAGGTAGAAATCAAGAAAGAGCATCAAGTGTTGATGGTAGACAAGACCACTAGTTTCAATAAAAGGGCAAAGGGAAGAAGGGGAACTTCAAGAAGAACGGCAAGCAAGTTGCTGCTCAAGTGAAGAAGCCCAAGTCTGGTCCTAAGCCTGAGACTAAGTGTTTCTACTGCAAAGGGACTGGTCACTGGAAGCGGAACTACCCCAACTGATTGGCAGATAAGAAGGATGGCAAAGTGAACATAAGTATATTTGATATACATGTTATTGATGTGTACTTTACTAGTGTTTATAGCAACCCCTCAGTATTTGATACTAGTTCAGTTGCTAAGATTAGTAACTCGAAACGGGAGTTGCAGAATAAACAGAGACTAGTTAAGGGTGAAGTGACGATGTGTGTTGGAAGTGGTTCCAAGATTGAAATGATCATCATCGCACACTCCCCTATACTTTCGGGATTAGTGTTAAACCTAAATAAGTGTTATTTGGTTTTTGCGTTAAGCATGAATATGATTTGATAATGTTTATTGCAATACGGTTATTCATTAAAGTCAGAGAATAATTGTTGTTCTGTTTACATGAATAAAACCTTCGATGGTCATACACCCAATGAAACAAGTTCATTGGATCTCGATCGTAGTGATACACATATTCATAATATTGAAACCAAAAGATGCGAAGTTAATAATGATAGTGCAACTTATTTGTAGCACTGCCATTTAGGTCATATTGGTGTAAAGCGCATGAAGAAACTCCATGCTGATGGGATTTTGGAATCACTTGATTATGAATCACTTGATGCTTGCGAACCATGCCTCATGGGCAATATGACTAAGACTCCGTTCTCCGGAGCGAGCAACTGACTTATTGGAAATAATACATACTGATGTATGCGGTCCGATGAGTGTTAAGGCTCATAGCAAGTATCGTTTTTTTCTGAACTTCACAGATGATTTGAGCAGATATGGGTATATCTACTTGATGAAACATAAGTCTGAAACATTTGAAAAGTTCAAAGAATTTCAGAGTGAAGTGGAAAATCATCGTGACAAGAAAATAAAGTTTCTACGATCTGATCGTGGAGACAAATATTTGAGTTACGAGTTTGGTCTTCAATTAAAACAATGTGGAATAGTTTCACAAACTCATGCCACATGGAACACCACAGCATAATGGTGTTTCCGAACGTCATAACCGTACTTTATTGGATATAGTGCAATCTATGATGTCTCTTACCGATCTACCACTATCATTTTGGGGTTATGCATTAGAGACAGCTGCATTCATGTTAAATAGGGCACCATCTAAATCCGTTGAGACGACACCGTGTGAACTATGGTTTGGCAAGAATCCTAAGCTGTCGTTTCTTAAAGTTTGGGGTTGCGATGCTTATATGAAAAAGTTTCATCCTGATAAGCTCAAACTCAAATCAGAGAAGTGCGTCTTCATAGGATATCCAAAGGAAACTATTGGATACACCTTCTATCACAGATCCGAAGGCAAGACTTTTGTTGCTAAATTCGGAAACTTTCTGGAGAAGGAGTTTCTCTCGAAAGAAGTGAGTGGGAGGAAAGTAGAACTTGACGAGGTAACTGTACCTGCTCCCTTATTGGAAAGTAGTACATCACAGAAAACTGTTTGTCCGAATCATGTTAGCAATTGCCGCATTTTATGAAATCTGGCAAATGGATAAACAAAACTGCATTCCTTAATGGATTTACTAAAGAAGAGTTGTATACGATGCAACTAGAAGGTTTTGTCGATCCTAAAGGTGTTAACTAAATATGCAAGCTCCAGCGATCCATCTATGGACTGGTGCAAGAATCTCGGAGTTGGAATATACGCTTTGATAAGTTGATCAAAGCATATAGTTTTATACAGACTTGCGGTGAAGCCTGTATTTACAAGAAAGTGAGTGGGAGCACTACAACATTTCTGATAAGTATATGTGAATGACATATTGTTGATCGGAAATAATGTAGAATTATTCTGCAAAGCATAAAGGAGTGTTTGAAAGGAGTTTTTCAAAGAAAGACCTCGGTGAAGCTGCTTACATATTGAGTATCAAGATCTATAGAGATAGATCAAGACACTTGATAAGTTTTTTCAATGAGTACATACCTTGACAATATTTTGAAGTAGTTCAAAATGGAACAGTCAAAGAAAAGGTTTCTTGCCTGTGTTACAAGGTGTGAAGTTGAGTAAGACTCAAAGCCCGACCACGGCAGAAGATAGAAAGAGAATGAAAGTCATTCCCTATGCCTCAGTCATAGGTTCTATAAAGTATGCCATGCTGGATACCAGATCTATTGTATGCCCTACCACTGTGTTTGGCAAGGGAGTACGATAGTGATCTAGGAGTAGATCACTGGACAGCGGTCAAAATTATCCTTAGTGGAATACGGATATGTTTCTCGATTATGGAAGTGAAAAAAAAGGTTTGTCGTAAAGGGTTACGCCGATGCAAGTTTTGACACTAATCTAGATGACTCTAAGTCTCGGTCTAGATACATATTGAAAGTGGGAGCAATTAGCTAGAGTAGCTCCATGCAGAGCATTGTTGACATAGAAATTTGCAAAATACATGCGGATCTGAATGTGGCAGACCCGTTGACTAAGATTCTCTCACAAGCAAAACATGATCACACCTTAGTACTCCTTGGGTGTTAATCACATAGCGATGTGAACTAGATTACTGAATCTAGTAAACCCTTTGGGTGTTGGTCACATGGCGATGTGAACTATGGGTGTTAATCACATGATGATGTGAACTATCGATGTTAATCACATGGTGATGTGATCTAGATTATTGACTCTAGTGCAAGTGGGAGACTGAAGGAAATATGCCCTAGAGGCAATAATAAAGTTATTATTTATTTCCTTATTTCATGATAAATGTTTATTATTCATGCTAGAATTGTATTAACCGGAAACATAATACATGTGTGAATACATAGACAAACAGAGTGTCGCTAGTATGCCTCTACTTGACTAGCTCGTTAATCAAAGATGGTTATGTTTCCTAACCATGGACAAAGAGTTGTTATTTGATTAACGAGATCACATCATTAGGTGAATGATCTGATTGACATGACCCATTCCATTAGCTTAGCACCCGATCGTTTAGTATGTTGCTATTGCTTTCTTCATGACTTATACATGTTCCTATGACTATGAGATTATGCAACTCCCGTTTACCGGAGGAACACTTTGGGTACTACCAAACGTCACAACGTAACTGGGTGATTATAAAGGAGTACTACAGGTGTCTCCAAAGGTACATGTTGGGTTGGCGTATTTCGAGATTAGGTTTTGTCACTCCGATTGTCGGAGAGGTATCTCTGGGCCCTCTCGGTAATGCACATCACATAAGCCTTGCAAGCATTGCAACTAATGAGTTAGTTGCGAGATGATGTATTACGGAACGAGTAAAGAGACTTGCCGGCAATGAGATTGAACTAGGTATGGGATACCGACGATCGAATCTCGGGCAAGTAACATACCGATGACAAAGGGAACAACGTATGTTGTTATGCGTTCTGACCGATAAAGATCTTCGTAGAATATGTAGGAGCCAATATGGGCATCCAGGTCCCGCTATTGGTTATTGACCGGAGACATGTCTCAGTCATGTCTACATTGTTCTCGAACCCGTAGGGTCCGCACGCTTAATGTTACGATGGCAGTTATATTATGAGCTTAGGCATTTTGATGTACCGAAGGTTGTTCGGACTCCCGGATGTGATCACGGACATGACGAGGAGTCTCAAAATGGTCGAGACGTAAAGATTGATATATTGGAAGCCTATGTTTGGATATCAGAAGTGTTCCGGGTGAAATCGGGATTTTACCGGAGTATCGGGAAGGTTACCGGAACCCCCCGGGAGCTAAATGGGCCATGATGGGCCTTAGTGGAAAAGAGAAGAGGCAGCCCTACATGGGCTGCGCGCCTCCCCTTCCCCTAGTCCTATTAGGACTAGGAGAGGTGGCCGGCCCCCTCTCTCTCTTTTCCCCCTCCGCGAATCCTATTCCAACTAGGATTGGGGGGGGGGATCCTACTCCCAGAGGGAGTAGGACTCTCCTGGCGCGCCGCACCATGGCAGGCCAGCCTCCCCCCTCTAGTCCTTTATATATACTGAGGCAGAGGCACCCTAGAACACACAAGTTTATCCACGTGATCTATTCCTTAGCCGTGTGCGGTGCCCCCAGCAACCATATTCCTCGATAATACTGTAGCGGAGTTTAGGCGAAGCCCTGCTACTGTAGTGCATCAAGATCGTCACCACGCCGTCGTGCTGACGGAACTCTTCCCCGACACTTTGCTGGATCGGAGTCCGGGGATCGTCATCGAGCTGAACGTGTGCTCGAACTCGGAGGCGCCGTAGTTTCGGTGCTTGATCGGTTGGATCGTGAAGACGTACGACTACTTCCTCTACGTTGTGTCAACGCTTCCGCAGTCGGTCTGCAAGGGTACGTAGACAAAACTCTCCCCTCTTGTTGCTTTGCATCACCATGATCTTGCGTGTGCGTAGGAAAATTTTGAAATTACTACGAAACCCAACAGCTACGCGTTACTCAACCCGAGCAATCGATCGATGGCTGTTAACTGAACCCGATCGAGCGATTCCTTCACTACTGCTGCTAACTGAAGCCGATCGATTGGATGAACAGTGAGCGTTGCAGGGGGGTGGATGAACAGTGAGCGGTGGCGTTGCCTCTGGATGAACATGACCCCATGGTGTGGAGGGCTGGATGAACAGTAGACGGTGGAGGGGTGCCCGTGGAGGGGTGGTTGAACAGGACCCCATGGTGTGGAGGGCTGGATGAACAGTAGATGATGGAGGGGTGGTTGAACAGTAGCCGGTGGAGTAGCGCGCGGTGGAGGCTGGATGAACAGGAGCCCGTGGAGGCTGGAGGAGGTCGACGGTAGCCCATGGAGGCTGGAGGAGGTCGACGGTGGAGATGAACAGTATCCCGTGGAGTCCCGTTTTGCGGTACGCCACACCCCTCCCAATGAACAGGACCCCCGTTTCGACCGTAGGAGGTCCGCTTTGTCCGTTTTGCGGTACGCCACACCCCTCCCGATCAACAGGACCCCCGTTTCGACCATAGGAGGTCCGTTTCCTCCGTTTTGCGGTACGCCACACCCCTCCCGATCAACAGGACCCCCGTTTCGACCGTAGGAGGTCCGCTTTGTCCGTTTTGCGGTACGCCACACCCCTCCCGATCAACAGGACCCCCGTTTCGACCATAGAAGGTCCGTTTCCTCCGTTTTGCGGTACGCCACACCCCTCCCGATCAACAGGACCCCCGTTTCGACCGTAGGAGGTCCATTTCCTCTGTTCTGCGGTACGCCAGGCCTCGTTTCCATCGTCTGTTCCGTCCAAGCCCTCCCGATGAACACAACCATGCATTCCGTTCTGACCCAGCCGGTTGGCTCCCACGCGTTCCGTTGCCTCCCGATGAACACGACGCATTCTGTTGCCTCCCGATGAACACGACGCATTCTGTTGCCTCCCCATGAACACGACGCATTTCGTTGCCTCCCCATGAACATGACTACGACGCTGTTCCTCTGTTCTGACCCAGCCACGTACACGAGCCCTGGCCGTACGTATGCACGAGTAGGCGTTCAAGACCCTGCCCATATGTACATATACGTGGCCGTATTTTCTTTCTTGCAACCTGGCCTTTGTACGTACGGGTACATGCTACGTGCGTGCCTCTACTACGACACGTGCGCACCACTACTACGACACGTGCACGCCCCTACATCGACCAGTATGTACGTACATGTTCGCGACCAGAATGACAACGCTATGTACGCTTCGACCAGGTGGGTCCTGACTGTCAGGCACTTCCTTGCCTGCGAAGATGTAGCTGGTGGGTCCCAGCAGTCAGGCGGGCGAATCATTTTTTTGCCCGAACGCACTTCCTTGCGTGCGAAGGTGTAGCTGTTGGGTCCCAGCAGTCAGGGGGCGAATTGTTTTTTTTGCCCGAACACACTTCCTTGCGTGCGAAGGTGTAGCTGGTGGGTCCCAGCAGTCGGGGGGGAATCCCTTTTTTTCGGACGCACTTCCTTGCGTGCGAAGATGTAGCTAGTGGGTCCCAGCAGTCAGGGGGGCGAATCATTTTTTGGATGCACTTCCTTGCGTGCGAAGATGTAGCTCGTGGGTCCCAGCAGTCAGGGGGCGAATCATTTTTCGCGAAATACGGTGGCCCGTCCGGTGGGTCCCCGCTGTTAGGTGGAGGAATAATTATTTTGCGCGTAATAAGGAGGCACTTCCTTGCGGCTGCCGTGGACCCAGCTGTCAGCCTCTCCACGTACAGTCCATGTCCGATGGAAGTCGTTCCTTGACCACGTTGACCACGCCGCGCCGAGAGGACCAGGGCGGTGGACGACGGCGAGGCCTAGGAAGGGGATGACGCGGAGCCGGGGAAGACGCGACAGTGGATGCACATGCGGAGAGGAGTATGAGGGTTCACTGGTTCGGCTGCGCTGCCATCGCCGCAGAATAACAGGGGGTGTGGGTGAGTGGAGGGATGGCCTGGCCAGCGGTGGGAGTAGTAGGGGCGGTGGGGCCTCCGCGGCAACACAGCCGGCCACAGGAGGCAGGAGCAGGCAGCACGACCGGCGCTGCTTTGGGCAGATGGAGCAAGAAGACTAGAGGTTGAAGAAGCACGACGGCCGTTGGATGGACATCGTACGGTCACTGCAGCTAGAATCGTTTATATTGACTAAGTTGACAAAGCCCTTGGTACGTCAACTTAGTAGGCCCACAGGCCAGCTTCCGAAACGGTGCGCCCCAGATGTTAGGGGGAGGAATCATTTTTTGGGCGGGTGAAGCTAGAATATCTGAGATTGAAGAAGAAGCACGGCATCCATTGGATGGACATCCAACGGCCACTGCTGCTAGAACCGTGTGTTGACTATAAGTTGACAAAGCCTTGCATATGCGTCAACTTTGTTTTTTAGGGGACGTGTCAACTTAGTAAGGCCAGAAGTGTGTGGCAGAGAACTTATAGCCCATTTGAGATTTGTAAGAATGTGTAGCCCATTTTTGAATTCTACTGGAATTTACTACAGTCCATTTACAGTTTGTTAAAAGTACAACCCATTTCAACCAACCATTCAAAACAGAATTCAATAAAATTTCCCACATTTTGATGGGATCCGAAATATTTTTATCCCGAAATTTCTAGTCAGATTAAATACAATTTCAATATAAGTTTATATTACGTAAAAATCCAACGACACATTACGCTCGCAACAATTAATGAAATTAAAATTTTCAATATCCAAAAATAATATTTTATAAATTAATCACGTGTTTGGTGAATTTTTTATAGTTACTGCCCAGTTTTTATAATTATGTCCCATTTATTATTTCTTAAAGCCCACTTTCTTGTTAAGCCTAATGCATCCCTCCTAGGAAAGATTTGCAGCCCAGCGGGGCAGAGAATAACAACTTGACCTTGCCTGGGTATTCCTAAAAAAAGTATAGCTGGGCTAGCCATTTTCAGCTTGAAAAAAATTAATATCTAGGCTGGATATCTGGCATGGGCTAGACGGGCCACAACCCGCCCAGTTAATACCTGCAGCGATGTTTTCGTTGTTGTTCAGAGGAGAAAAATTAATATCTGAGCTAAACATCGAAAAACTCTGCAGTGCTCACACCTCAAAAACACAAATACTTCTCGAACTTCTTGGTCCGAGCTGTCGGCCGTTTTTTGTGCAATTCTCTCGTTTATTGACTACTCGCTCCTTTCCGATTTATAAGGCTCAATTCAAAAATATCACCAACCAAGGTAGATGATGAGTGGTGGAATATTTTTTGTAGTTTGCAAAAGCACCCAATTAATGCTCTTGTTTTCCTCAAAAAATTATGTTTACGAATGCATTAATTGCAATGCATGCATGCATAAAGTGCATGCATTGGTCAGTTTTCTCTTTATACTTGCATGCAATGATTTAATGCACCTTGAAGTCTGAACATGTGATGGGAACAACCAAATTGAGACTTAGAAAATGGAAAAACTAAAATTTTGAGATAAGCCCTACAAAACGGAAAGGAGGGAGTACTACATAGGTTGACAATGGTGTGGGACCGTGATGTCAGGAAACTAGGAGGAAGCAAAATAAATTATAGTTATATATATATATATATAATAATAATAATAATAATAATAATAATAATAATAAGGAGGAGGCACTTGCGTACATGAGGCTATGGACCTGGTGGGTCCCCTTTGTCATCCTCTCCAAGTAAAGTCATCTCCTCGCCCGCGCGCGCTTTCGGCCGAAACAGGTAGCGCCGCCCTCCCCGCTTCCCGTTGCAGGCGATTGCTCCGCCTTCAAACGACACAAGTGTCGTCCGTCCGTCCATCTGCCGCCCACATTAATGATACGCGGTTGCCGAGGCGGCTACTCCGGCGCCACACGTCCGTCCCTCCGCCCGCCCACCATTGCTATATAAACTGCTGCGCCGGCCATAGCCGCAGTCATCCGCATCCGTTCCCTTTCTCCTGTCCACACCACTACTGCCCACCATGGCTTCCTCGCGCTCCAGCGCTCTTTGGGACAGGCGGATGGCAGACCACAAGGAGATGGCAACCATTGCTGCCGACCGGCTGGCCGGCAGGCAACTGGAGGACGACGACGTCCCAATGGAGAACATGCTAGTCGATGATCCGGCGCCAACCCCCTCCTCCGCGCCAACCTCGCCGGTGCATTGCACCATGACCATCGGCGAGGCCCGTGCCCAATATATGGACAGGGTGAGGCAGATGCGTGAGGAGCAGTTCAGTGAGGCGCAGGCCGACGCCGCCTACAACCACCATCTCCTCGAGGAGCACCTGCAGGCGGAGGAGCAGATCACCGCGGAGCGGGCGGAGCAAGAGGCGCTGCTCGACTCGTACCGCTCTGCCCGCAAGGGCCGCATCGAGCGCTGGCGGTACCGCATGCAAGTGGCGGAGGCTGCGGCCGCCTACAAAGAGGCTAGCAAAGAGGCCGATGAAGCGGGCGAGGCGCTGTTTGGCGAGACCGAGGACGAGGTAGAGGACAATGCCGGCTCCGACGAGTCCCCGCTCCGCTAGCATCAACGAGGCCCCGCTCCGCCGAGGCCCCGTGGTGCCAACAACGAGGCAGAGGATACCGCCGGCTCCGCCGAGACCCCGCCCCGCCAACAACGAGGCAGAGGACACCGCTGGCTCCGCCGAGGCCCCGCCCCACCAACAACGAGGCAGAGGACATCGCCGGCTCCACCGAGGCCCCGCCCCACTGCCAACGATGCCGCGCCACATAGAAAACGAGGAAGAGTAGAACACGGTAGGTCTCTGCCGCTCGGGTCCAAGTAAGGCTACCGCTGCTACCCTCCAGTTGAAGCCAAGCTAGGCGGGTTGACCATTGATGGCCGGTTAGCTTCTTGGCGGTAACATGGAGTCAGAGACTTGCGCTGCAGAAGAACGCGGCTTCTACTTAACTGCTGGTGCAGTTGGCTGGCTGACACGTGGGCCCAACAGGCCAGATGTCAGTTACGCAACTGCACCTGCAATTAAGTCACTGAAGCTTCTGTTCGGCTCAGCAGGACACAGGTGGGTAGCTTCAGTTAATTAATTATACCTCAAGCACACCCCTTTTTAGTTGAAGAATGTATGAAATGTAATGAAATCCGACATGTTTATATGAAATCCGACCGTGTATGAATGAATTTATTTCGATTAGTTCGAATTCCTGTATCACTGGCATTGGATGAACATGCAAAACAATACATACTGGCATTATTCCCAGGGTGATCACCTCGTTTGTAGCAGTTTCACATGTACTCCCTCCGGTCCTTTCTAGTCTGCATACAAGTTTTGTCTGCAGTCAAAGTATCTCTACTTTGACCAATCTTATACAAAAAAGTATGCACTTTCACAATGTGCGAAGTAAAAAGGAATAGAAGGAGTACAAAGAGTTTGAGCAGCTTTTTAGCATTTCTGTACATTGCAATCAAACACACAGGCCTGGAAATTCATAGAGAACATTCAAAACAATCGATGATTATGCATCTCAGTGACTCACATGTCAGAGGCTATATTTACTTCACAACTAAACAATAAAGAAAAAATTATCGACGCTGCTGACAGCAAAGGGCGTCCCATTCGAAAATATCAAACGCATGTCTTGCTAAAATCGATGAGCAAAATTTAAAAAGGTTGTCCCATTCCAAAATATCAAATGCCTACGATTGTGGAATGGGCAGGGTTTGCCATCAATTCGGACATCGACATGGCACCTCGTGCTAAATAAACCAGTTGTTCTTTTTGTGTAGTTCCACCAAAATCAACCAAATTCAAGCGTAGCTTCTATGATTTCGCCCTTATATGTTGCAACGCCTTGAACTTATCGGCACCTCCTTTCTTGTAGTTGCAATGAATGATTCGATGTATTCATGAACATTTTGTGCAGTTCCCATTGAAATCAAGTTGAGCACCCATGTTTGCACAAATACAAAAAAGTCATTAGTATAATGCAAATTGTACTATGAATTGACAGTTTCAACAGGCACATACATGGTCCATGTAGAGCACACTTTTAGAAAAATGGAACTCACCAGAAAGAATCCTAGAACAACATTGTACTCGCGCATCATAGCAAAAAGATGGAGATTTGTCAGTCCTTCTGAGCTGAAGCTAGTTTGGTCTTGTGGGGAGTAGTGTAACCATCCTTCAACTGCTCCTTATGATGAGAAGATAGACAGGGCTTCTTCATCCTGGCATAATCAGAACTAGTCACTTCACGTACTCCATATTCTTCTTCAGAGGAAGATGATCCTGTTGTGCAAAGACAAGAGGACTACTAAATGCTAGCATCCCTGTTTGCTTGAAAAAAGGAAAGGAAATATTTAAAACAGCACAGACGAAGCACTTCTCAAGGACAATACCACTTTTTCATGACAGTATCTAAACAGTAGCACAACACCAATAGAGATGACAAAGCTCAATCATATGGATGAAATCAGTGGGTGAGTACCAACCTTTGTCAGGAGGCTTATTGTGTAGAGCATACAGATGAAGCACTTCTCCGGAACCATCTGTTGCTATTGCTATCTACGGTGGTGGCCATGCGTACTATATACTCCTCGATTAGTTTAATGTTTCCAACATATTCTTGTGCAGTTCCACTAAAATATATGGTATCTTCAAAGAAGATCCCTGTTGGCACAAGTTGAGATAATTACATATTACATTAAGAGTGGCATCAAATCAGTGGCAAAACAATTGCTCGTTCCAGCCATAGCAATAAATTAAGATGCAAAACTATATCATTACTTCTGTCATCACAGTTCAGTGCTTCATTACAACACCGGGAGTTGATTTTTGTTTTTCTTCCGCTTGTTCTTCCCCTTCATCACTTGGTTCAATAACAGACAAGCTTCGCCTTCAATGTAAGATTTGGCATGTCAATTAGGGAGCACAAGTATAGTACTAAACTTAATTTTTGGATGAAAGTGGCACAATACAGGCCAACAGTTGTGAAATATCCTTATCTTACCTCAATGGGATATTACAGTGCACATACAGATTGGAAGTCTTGTCTCCATTTGTGCAGTTCACTAAAATCAAGCAACATTATCGTACAACTAGCACAACATATGAAAGCACACTAGAATCATGTGAAAGAAGGCTAGTACTGACCTCTCATGATGCAGAATTCAAACAACTCACAAGAAGAAGATCTAAACCAAATTCGCCTTAACGGATAGGAAGTAAGATCTCCGCTTGTGCAGTTCCACTAAGATCAAGCAATCAAGCAACGTTGTCGGTGTGACATTTTGGTTGAACTGCACAAAAAAATCTTAAAACAAAAGTGTTTTGTGTAGTGCAACAAAAGGTCACAATGGCAACGAGGTGAAGTAGATAACCCTATTTACACAGAGGTGCAAAGGAAACAATTAGTGGTCAATAACGGTGGATGACACAGAAGCTAACAAAAAGAAGCATCTACCTTATCTAAATGAGAAAGAAAGCAAGATAGTAGCATTTCTCAAATGGTGGCATTGATTAATATTAACATAGAGATTATATTAACAGGGACATTTAACTGTGGCATTGCATCAATTTTCCAGCGGCATTATTAGAGGGTGTTTGTTTACAGGGACATTTTGGTGTAGGGACTAAAAAAACTCTATGTCAGTCCCATCTAAACCAAACAGGAGGGACTTTTAAAGACTAAAAGTGGGCATTTGGGACGAAAGAAAGAAGACCCCGAGGGAGTCTTTTTGGGACTTTTTCCAACAGTTGCCCCTGCCACGCATCGCACCTTGTCTCTATTAGTTCATTACTAGGGGTAACATGGTCTTTTAGCATGTCATTTAATAACCTCTAGTCCATGTTTAGTCCCTGGAACCAAGCAGGTAGGAACTAGGGAGTTTTTAACCAAACAGGGCCTTAGATTAACAACAGCTAATGAGTTGCACGGGACAGTGGACGCACCAACACCATGTGCATCTACCGATGTACTGTGGTAATGCACAGTCTGTTGCAACAAAGAACAAACAACCAAGGAGCATATTTGTGTTGGTCCCAGTTTTGTTATCTTTAGACACCTTTCCCTATGTGAGCGCAGCAAATCTAGTCCTGCTCAAATTCTACAGCCTTGTCCCTTCCTTTCCTTTTTGAACTAGTACTTTCGCCCCTTCCTTTCCTCTTTGAACCATGTCCTAGATTTATGCGATACAACTTTCCCCACTACTTTCCCCCATTCATTTCCTCTTTGAACCACGTCCTAGATTCATGCTATACAACTTTCCCCCTTCATTTCCTCTTTGAACCACGTCCTAGATTCATGCTATATACAACTTTTCCCACTACTTTCCCCCACTCCTTTCCTCTTTGAACCACGTCCTAGATTCATGGTATACATGCAGCTAGAGCAATGCATGTGGAGTAAGTAAATTATACCTTAAGGTTCTTGGGGCGGGGTTCGGTGGGCGACGGGACAGCGGTGAAGAAGAAGGGGTCGGAGGCCCTCCCGCGCCGCCGCTGGGTGGAAAGTGAACAGCTGCGCCGGTAGTCCCTCGCCAACGACGACAACGTTTAGCCTCCTTCCCTTCCCGGTGGATGGATCTTGCCGACTCTTTGAGCAGCAGTGAGGGGAGAGAGAGGCCAACGAAGTCTTGTTTAGATCTACGGAGGGCGAGAGAGTGTGAAGAGAGCAACTACTCCCTCCGTTCCGAATTACTCGTCGAAGAAATGGATGTATCTAGAACTAAAATACATATAGATACAGCCATACGTGCGACAAGTAATTCGGAACAGAGGGAGTACAAGCGCTGAGGCTCCAGCAGGAGAGGGCGAGAGAGTGTGAAGAGCGCAACTACAAGCGCTGAGGCTCCAGTGTGTATATATATACTGGAGAGAGAATGTGAAGCGTGCAAACCCTAGAAAACATTTTGACCTGTCAAAGAATCCTCCTGGCACAAATTATGCTCAAGTGTAGTTATCGAACCTGAGACCTCAAGTTAGAAGGTGCAACGGGACCAAGGTGCGTGCATGTGTGCGTGTGTGTGTGTGTGTGTTTAACAGCATGTGTGTGTTAGAGAGAGCGACAGATCGACCTACTCCTACAAAGAGATGTTGTGTAGTGTATGATTTTAGCCGCGAGAGTCAGTGCATCCTCTCGTTTCCGGGCGTGTCCGGTAGGGACATGCGGACTGCTGCCACGCCCGCTCCTGACCAGCCTAGCCCACCCAAAGCCCCTCCATCGCCCGCGCGCGCTTCCCGCCCGAAATGGTCAGCGCCGCTCCAAAGAATCGGTGCCACATTCATGCCCGGGCAGAGCGGACGCGACCTCTCACAGGCGCAAGAGTGATGGTCACTATTGGGTCTGTGTGATTTGACTGCTCATTGGTCTTTATTACTGAGGTGGTAGGACTGCTGGATGTCCCACGCTTTCGGCGAAAGGAGGTACTACTGCTAGATTATAATTTTCTCCATTCTTACAGCGGAGGCGTGCAAGAGGAGTGAAAACACGCAGGCTCAGTGATTACATGGCCCACCTCATACTATCACCGTGCGACACCTAACTCTTTACATAGTACTCCCTCCGTTCCTAAATATTACTAGATGAGTCCCCGCGTGTTGCCGCGGAACAGCGGTATATCTCTCTGCGCAAAATTATCGATTTCATAGAACTAAAAAAAATCTATAACCGCATGACAAATGTGGTATCCAAACTAAATAAACTACCATCATCATTTAGATCATCCCACGTAACGAAAAAATATCAGCCAACTCCTACTGCATAATGGGATTATATTTTTCTTTTTGACATGTTAATGGGACTTAAAAGCTCACTTACATGCATGTTATCGGTGCATGCTTGCATGCACATGTTGATGTGATTTAAAACCCATTAACATGGATGTGCCATGGTATTTCTACATGCTTGCATGTGGCTTAGTGCGGAGCCTCTCAACATCTAGATCAGATGGCTATTATGGACTGATTTACTTCATCTAACGGCTACATCAATTTTGATGATGTGGCTCAAGGAGAGGATAGAGAATTCCTAGTAGTGGGGGCTAGCTATTACTAGTAGATAAGTCTTTGTAGAGATTCCACTACATACGGAACAAAATGAATGAATCTACACTTAAAATGCATCTATATACATCCGCATGTGGTTCATGGTGAAATCTCTACAAAGACTTATATTAAGGAACGGGGGAGACGGCGTACTAAGCAAGCTTCTCCTTGTTCCGCGAGTTGACGGGACACATCAAAAGTACTCCAGTATATAGAGCCTTGCCTCTAAGGTAGGCCCCACATGGTTTGCCTCATTTTTAACATAACACGTCAAGTCGCAATTTGTTTGTTCACCCGTGGTAGACGATCGTCCCTCCACCAAGTGGATAACTAGTACACGTGCCAAATTACCACGTGGGCTGCCTTTTTCGTACAAAAATGAGCTCCATAGTGTACCCGCACGGGTGTGGTTGGGAAAGAGACGGGAGTACGTGTGCCGTGCATGCACCTCTTCTCTTCATGCACGTCCCCCACCTACGTGGGTGTGTGTGAGAGATACAAACCGCGTTCGTGTGTGTTTTTTGTTTTGGGGTGGGGGTGGGGGTTGATTTCGTGAATTATTTGAGGGAATATGTGTCGATGACATCTTTGCATGCAATGTGTGTGAAATGGAGGCCTATCCATATCATACATAGAGGGTCGGGCAATCCACGAGAAGAGAGGGAGGTGTCATAGCTATCGATAGAGTCGAAGAGAGGATCAAGTGGGTGGGTGCGAGATCGATGAAGAGAGCCATCGAAATTGTGTGTGTGCAAGTCAATGATATAGGGCGACTGGCCTACCGGAATGTTAGAGGGCACATGTCAAGTTTGTGTGTGGCAGGGAGACATGACTAGAGCGCTCGATGTATCGGTGTGTGTGTGGGGGAGGGGGGTGGGGGAGGGGTAGGCAGAGGCCTAACTATAGAGGTAGAACGACTCGTATATGTGTTGAGAAGGAGATACCCAGCTATGTCTTGAGGGAGTTCGGTATCCATACATAACTGAAGGACGGGAAATATGATGGGACAGAAAGAGAGGAGAGAGGGAGGGAGGGAGAGGGAGGGAGAGGGGTAGAGTGCTGGATGGGTGATGGAGTTTCTTCTCGAAGATGGTGGGAGAGGCCTACTAGACAAACTGAGGGTGGAACTGCAATGTTATCAATAAGACTGGGGATGTGTTTCGGTGTGTGCCTGTGCGTGATAGATCTGTGGGGACGCATCCAAGGATGATGAAGGGGAACCATGTGTTTGGTAAGCAAACCTAACTAGATTGGTAGATCAATTGTTGTTTGTCGGAGGAAGGGAGAGACCCAACTAATGAGGTAAATCGATTGACGTGTGGGTAAAAATGAGTTATAAGGACCTAGCTAGCTATATGTATAGCGAGAGATCGGTCGGTGTACGTCCATTTGTTAGAGGCAAATAAGGCCCAGCGAGACAGATAGACAGAGAGAATGGAGCTAGGAGGTGGTGCGAGAGGCCCAACTACTAGCTAGATACGGGGAGGAGTGTGCGGTTGTGAGATCGATGAAAAGAGGGGCGAGAGTTTACACGTGTGTCTGACCGTATGAGAGACACGAGGCAATGACACATAAAGGAGGAGATTGAAGGTGTGTTGTAGGCAGGCATCGCTGGAGAGGTTTATCGATCGGTGTGTGTCGGAAAGGAGTTGTGGAGACTCTGGGAGAACGACCTAAAGAAAAAATGAATGTGCCCGGTGTATAGAATGCCGAGGGAGGGGGAGGGCGAGGATGGCATGTGTATGCACGAGAGAAAGTTAGTGGTAGCTACAAAGGTTAGAGGATTGTGTGGGTGTAAGAGACTAACAAAGATCATAATTTGATATGAAAGCGGATTCATATATTTGAATAGGAGATCATAGTGTTTTAAACATTGCATGCATGAATATAGCGATGATACACGTGATGTGCACATGTTATACCATAATGTGATAATGCATGGCGTTTGCAACTCACAGCTAAATGCCGAACAATCTAAACCATACTATACATCAAACAATCTCACATTTTATTTGAATTTGTGATAATGTGTGGCGTTTGTAGCTTACAACTAAATATCGAACAATCTAAACAATACTATATATCGAGCATTCTCACATTTTATTTGAATTTGTGGTAATGTGTGGTGTTTGCAACTCACATCTAAATACTTGTAGGCGTAGGGGGCGGGGCACCATACATAATGTGATAAACACATTATATATATGAGACATGGATTAGATTATGAAGATCTAGCTAGAGCTAGAAATGTAGTGTGACTTGAAACCAAAATAAAGTGGATTCAAAAAATCTAGTTCGAGTTCATATAGTACACATAGTTCATATGTAACTCGAGACTAATCATGTGGTGTGCTATGAAGATAATACACAAAGATGGTTTAACTTGACAATAATGATGATTGCAGATCTTATTAAAATAGAGAAACGAATTCAAATGCTTTGACTTCACAACAATCGTTACTGTAGATCTTATTCAAATAGAGAAACGAATTCAAATTTAGTTCATACTGAAGCGGTAGTATATACGTTTGGAATGCACTAAAACGTTCATTTGAGTAGTAGGTTGCATGCATTATACACGTAGAGAAATATTTTAATTGAACATAACATGAATTCAAAGTTTTGAATGACATTTGTAGTGCGCATTTATTTGGTACAGTACACGTTAGGCTTGTCCGGAAATTTAAACCCGCGCCTTGTTATCCCGAAATATTTAAGATATATCTTTGTCTCATTCTGCTCCGACAACTCCCTCCATCTCAACCCGCGCCTTGCTATTCCGAAATTAACGCGCGTGAAAACTCCCACCTCCTGTGAAATCCCGACACGTGAAATGCACGTGGTACCCCCTGAACCGAAAGAACCGCCTCAAATCGGTGGGGGTACTTTCGTAACTTACCCCACATTTTGGACAAGCGCGTCCCTAACCCATGGTTCCCCACTGCCATCCCATCCGCCCACCTATTCGTACACCGAGGCCGCGAAAACCCGCGACGAAACCCCACACCCTGCTCCGTCCGCCACCCAGCCGGAGCCTCTTCCCCGACGACGTCGTCCATAGCAACACCTCGACGTCCCTCATCCTACTGGATGAGGATCCGTCATCGATCTCATTGTCCCATCGGTTCAGCCACCCCGTCCTCCACCTCCAAGGAGCTGTCCCGACGTTCCCCTCGTCTTTCGCGCCACCTCCATTCCCACACCGTCATCTTCACCTGCACCACCGGAAGAGCATCATCCTCACCGTTTCCTCGGATGAAGCTGCGGCGTAATCGGCGCCACCAAAGAGTTTGTACACTAATCACCATATTTTCTTCTTGATTCGATCTCAAGGTGCTGCCGGCGCTCGGTCCCGAGCCGACACGACACGGCTCCATCCACGGCGGCATCGCCGGCCACTTCCTCCATGGCGTCGCTCCCTCGGCGGCGACATCCACATCAGTAGGAGCTACTGCTGCTTTAGCTCTTGCTCGCGCTGCTAATCTGCTCTTGCTCTCAGTCCCTTGCCTGGTCTGCTCTTGCTATTGCTCTTGCTCGCGCTGCTGCTCTTGCTCTCGCTCTTGCTTGTGATGCTGCTCCGATTTAGCTACACTTCAGTCGACTGAATCGACTTTTGGCTCAGTCGAATTTCAAGGGGGGGGGGGGGGCTCGCCGGGTTGAAGGAAGAACCAGCCGCAGCGGGGAGGGGGGCTCGCCGGAGAGGTACCCCACTATCTATCTTAGGGTTCAGGGATGGTCGGGGCGGCGACGGACCGGCGGTGGGGAGTGTTTTCGGGGCGGGCGGGGCGGCGCACCGCCGGCCGCGGGCGGCGGGGGGCTGCTGTTTGGCCGGTGGTGGCTGGCGGCTCAGGGGGTGGAGGTTGAAGATGAACCGCAGGCCCTTGATTTCGTATCAAACGGCTGCAAAATCGACTGACCAGAGATGAAAAAGTCAGTCGACCAACGTGTAGCCTCACCTTGCTAGTGCGTTCAGTTTCGACAGCAAAATTCAGTTTCGACAGCAAAATTCAGTTTCGACAGTTAAGTTCAGTTTCGACGGTTAAGTTCAGTTTTGACAGTTAAGTTCAGTTTCGACAGTTAAGTTCAAAGATGAGCGGCTGATGTATTTTACATCTAGCACTTTGTGGTTATGTATTTTACATCATGTATTGGAGATGCTATTAGAATTCCACTCAGGTTAACGTTGTTCGTTGTCTCTCTTGTCCTGCTTCAGCCTCAGTGTCGTACAACTCACCGGAGCTGCTCCAACGACGAAACCCTCCATCACAGTGGATCAGTACCTCAGGCTCCATCTCTAGGCGCCTAAGATCTTCTTCCCCTCCTCCGACAACAAAGTCAGCCAGAGCATCCTCACCGGCCAACCCAATCACGCTGAGATTGACATGGCTTCGCCAAAGAGGTTGTACACTTGTTGCATCTCTTTTTTACTCTACATGTTATATATATATTGTCCACTGAGCAAACGGATTTGTTCCTTTAGTGTCTCCTTGAAAGAATAAACGTAGGAATTTTAATTTCCACTTGTCCCCCTTTTCAAATTCCTATTCATGAAGCACAAGACTAAGAGATAGTAGCATAATAGCATTATAACCATACATTTTCTTGTGGTTTGACTTAATCTCACCATGCTTCTTTGCATCCTGTGATCTTCCAATTGTTGTGAATCAAACACCCAGATTGGCAGAAATCCTGTGTTCTTAAATTCTCTGTTTTGCACATGCATTCATATCCTATTTCTGTCTATTTCCTATCCATGCATTGTTGGAATCCTCCAATTCAAACGAGCCCTTACAGAATTACTTCTCTTACAGATAGTTGTCAAAGAAAACCTTGCGTGGTTTGTCCCGCTCCTGTTGCGCCGTCGTCCACCCCAGCTCAGCTGCTCCAACGGCAGAAGGGTCCAGCACAGCAGGGATCCGGCCTCCAGACTGTCTTTCGCCGCCTCAGATCTTCTTCCCCGCCGCTGGCAGCCATGAAAACTGCATTACCATCATCAACCGAGCAGATGACCTCGAGGACTACACGGGTCCGCAAGAGAGGTCGCACTCTTTCGTGTCTGCTTACGTTATGCATCGCTTAATATTACATGCTACTTTATCGTCTTATTCACCGATTAGACTCTGAGTCAGCTCCAAACTAATGGTCAAACTTGACTTTTAAATGGTTGTGGGGTACATATCGGGGCCGCTATCAATAGTATCTATCTACTATCTGGTTAATCTCTGGTGTCTACTATGAGTTTCATGTTGGGTGGGAAACAAACAGTAAAGAAGCCATTATCTGTATTTTTTAACTGAAGCCATTATCTGCCTGCTATTATTGGTTTTGGGTCTATCCACAGGTTGCTACCATCACTCTGGATTTCTGCATGCACTCCTTACATAATCTCACTATGTTTTATTCCTATGCATGACAGTTATTGTAAACAATGGAACTGAACATGTAGAGCAAAAGAGACGAGCCTTGCGTGGCAATAAAATTACATGCAGACATCGCTCCATGGTAGGCGCAAAGGCATCCCCCCTCCACGCATTTCGGATTGTAATCAAGAGGAAGATATCTATTCTGAGGGGGATTCAGAAGGAGAACACAACTCCTATTTACCCCTGAGGTCTTCTCTCTAACTTGTTATGCTGATATTGGTCATATCATGCATATGGTGTCTTGCATTGCTTACTTTATACATCAAATATGTCATCTGCTTAGTTTAGACATCATTTGTGCAAATGCCATCTGTTTAGTTTATTCATCGTTTATGTGAATTATGCAACGCCATCTTGTTTAGCCAGGCATCATATATGTGAATTTTGCAATGCATCCTGCTTAGTCAGTCATCTTATATGTAAATTATATCAGGCCATCCTTTTTTTCGTTATATATTACATCTGTCAACAATGTTAGTACATTCAGCTCCTCTTCGTGTGCATCAGCCATTTGACACGGTGATGGCAAATTCTGGAGTGAAAACAAGGTCTTCAGAGCAGACTATGCTATCTGACGAAGCGTATATCTCGCTAGTTACGGATAGCTCCTCAGAGGAGGATTCAGAGACAGATGACCAGTCCTATTCCCCCCCCCCCCGAGGTGTATGCTCTAACTTGGCAGGGTTATGTTGCTCATATCGTGTGTATGGTGTCTCGCATTGCTATGTCATTTGATTAGTTTAGACATGCTTTGTGTGAATGCCACCTGTTCAGTGTCTAATTACCATATATGTGAATTATGCATTGCCATCTTGTTGCAAGACATTATATATGTGAATTATACAATGCTATCTTGTTGCAAAGGCATTATATATATGAATTATGCAATGTCATGTTGTTTAGCCAATCATCATGTATGTGAATTATATCATGCTATCATTTTTTGTATTACGTGTTCCATTGTCGACAATGTTTGTATATTCAACTACTCTTCCTGTGCATCAGCCATTTGAAGCGGTGATGGAAGTATCTAGAGTGAAAACAAGGTATTCAGAGCAAACAATGTTACCTGCTGAAGCAGACATCTTGCTGGTTATAGAGAGCTCCTCAGAGGAGGATTCAGAGACTGATGACCAGTCCTGTTTCCCCCCTGAGGTCTATGCTCAAACTTGGCAGGGTTATATTACCCATGTCATGCATGTTGTCTTGCATTGCTTAGTTTTTACATCATATATGGATTTCCATCTGCTTACTTGCTTACTATATAAATCATATATTTGAATTATATCATGCCATCATGTTTACATAGTACATACACATCATCTATCTGAATTATGGCATGGCAACCCATTTAATAAAGACAACATATAGTTATATCATCTCATCCTGTTTAGTGTTTACAATCATCATATTTTGAATTATGGCATTCTATCCGTGAATGTATGTGAATTATGGCATGCCAACCTATTTAATAAACACATTATATAGTTATGTCATGTCATCCTGTTTACATAGTCTCATATTTTGAACTATGTCTTTCCATCTTTTTTAGTTAGCCATCATAATGTGAAATTGTGTCATGCTATCCTGTTTAGTTAGCCATCATATATGTGAAATTGTGTCATGCTATCATGTTTGGTTAGACAACATAAATATGAATTATTTCATTCCCTCTTTTATTCCCCACTATCCATTGCACTTGTCTATCATACAATGTCTATACTTTCAATTACTTTTCTTGTTTATCAGCCATTTGAATTGGAGAGCATGATGGCAGTATCTAGGGGAGTAACAACACGGTCTTCATAAAAGATAGTGCTACCAGTTGATGCAGATAGAACCATGGTTGTACCTGCCCAAGGACCAGATCCACCACACATAACCTAGACTCTCTCCGATTGTACCCCTACCCAGTTGGACAGAGAACCAGCTACACCCCTTCTAACCCCAACCCCGGCAGATACTAACCCAGTTCCAGTTGACACAGCATTGTCTCCACCACAAAGCACCCAAACACGATCAGTTAGTAAGGGAACTGCAGTGCCCAAAGCACGAGGACCACCACTCCGAATCCCAACTCAACGCTTAAAGGAGAAGAAGATTTTTTCTCAGGTCAGGTTCTGTAGCTATGGTTCATACTCCTTTGCTCTTGCATTACTGTATTTACTCATACCAACTATTTTCAAATTTGAAGGATGGAATTGAAACTCCAATGGCGCAACAGGTATGTTTTAAACCTGTTTCTTTAACTGGTTTGTTGTTGTAACCTGCTCTATGTTGATTTCAGTTTCAATTGAATAAACAGTTATGTTCTCATGTCATGCACATTACAAGTGTTGTTATTGCTCTATAGTTACCCACACTTATATTCCGTCTATTCTGCTTTGTCTTGAACAAATATTATTTGAACTGTGTCTCTATCTTGATTTGGCAACAAGAACTAGAATGATATAGACCATAAAGTGACCATGGTACATAGATATATGTTTCTCTCCTGCTATTATCCTGTCCACTTTACTACTGAACTCATTTACCAAAATGAGTTTCATATACAACATGGTAAACATGTGATGTGTCTGCTTGTTTCTCTTTTAGAATGCGGACAAAATATTGGAGAATAGTACCGCGTTATCCAATGGTAAAGGAAGTAATGCAGATAAGGTTCAAGATAGTGAGACATCCCTGTTGGTCTCCAAGAAAGCTGATAAAAACTATCTTGACGATAGTGAGGGAACCCAAAAGTCCTGTCTTGATGTAGTGTTCGAGTTACTGGCCACTACTGCTGGCACAAGCTCTTCGAACTCGCTGCCTGAATCAGTTCGTCTCCTTGAGTCTCAACTTCAAGTTGAAAGACATCGATCAGATGTGCTATGACAGGAATCTGAAGGACTGAGGAAGTCCCTGCGGAATTCAGATGTATATTTTCTGGTGCAACAGCAAGCGCTGGAGGATTTAAGCGCCAAAGAAAAGAAAGTTAATAAGCTTGCAAAGCATCTTGCCAGCATTATGGGTACCCAGGGATATTGTTTCTTGAGATCTTCTAAAGTGGTTTTAGTTCTGAATTTGTTTTGCTGCGGCGTTTATTTACGCTGGTCGCCAACTTTGACAACCAGTTTATATGATATGCTACTTTGTTCCCTATATTTGCACTGGTGGCGAACTTTGATGCCTAGTGGATGTAATATGTGTAATAGCCGTGATAGCCTAGAGTTAGTTGCTTGCTTATTTATTTCCTTGTTGTCTTGTTTATTTGTTTGCTTGTAGTCATTACAGTTCTTTTTCCGCGGTTAGCTAGTGGCTGCAATAACCTATTTTTCAAAACTAGGCCACAATAACCTGTTGGAGATATGCCCTAGAGGCAATCATGTATGATGATATTTCCTATGTGTTTATGAATAAAGATAGTCCTTGGACATTATCAATGATGTGTATCAGCAAGTACGTGACTTGTTTGTGGGACTATGCATTGTATGATGACTGTCCTAAAAGGTCCCTAGTCGAAAGAGCAGTGTGGACGCGCAGCCAACTAGACTAGCATATGACACGGTCGATGGCTTGGTCTCACTAGCCATGGAGCATTGGATGCTAACTGGATAATATGGACTTGGAAGGATCTGGTCGGATTCGACTCAGTTGGATCCGAGTCGAGATAAGGTCCAAGTCGGACAGACCCAACTATGAGACACAACAATATGTCATATGTGAGTCTCTAGTACAACATATGTTCTATGTCCTAAGACCTGAGCTGACGCATGTGCTCGGGATGGTGACAGACTTGCTTTGGGCCAACCAAACGCTACTCCGTAACTGGGTAGTTATAAAGGTAGGTTTCGGGTTTGTCCAGAACCATGCTGCGAGACGTGGTCGAGCAAGATGGGATTTGCCCCTCCGATCAGGAGAGATATACTCTGGGCCCCTCATGTGATCCGACCAGGATAAGCATGGCCATGCGACAAGGATTATGAGATAATCCGGCTTGTGGTCGGCATCACTGGAACGAGAAAGAGGTTGGGCTAGCACAAGGATGACAGACTCGCCTTGAGCTCGACAACATATATCGTGTGGCAAAAGGAATGGAAGTGTGATGTACAGGTTCGCTAACCAGCTTCATAGTCTGCTTGGTGTTCGGCATGCCTTGCTAGAGGCCGCTACCAACCGTGCAGTTCGGAGGTGATCCGAACTACGTCCAAGCCGACTTGAACCTAAGGGGTCGCGCGCTTAAGGGAAGGAACCTACGAGGTCGGATCCGAGGACACTGGTCGGATGTGATCCGAACTGTATTCGGATTGTGGCCGAGTAGACTTATGGGCTTTAGGGTCCGTGTGAGGCCCAAGTGTTGAGCCCGTGAAAGACACCTATATATATAGTGGAGGTGCGGCACACTCAGGGGCTGATCGCTTCGGCGCTGTCACTAGGGTTTGCATGTGTTGCGAATAGACACCTCCACTCGCTGCCGGTTGTGTGATCGGACCTAGCAGTCCGCCGCACGACGTTCCTCATGCACGCGCGGATACCGATAGAGGCAGTGCACTTGTCCCGCTCCGGCGAACCTGTACGTGGGAACCGACCACCGGTTGTATGAGGGAGATCGGACGAGGAGGAGACGATCCACGCGGACGCGCTGCCCCAACTCTTATTCCGCTGCATGACACTGCGCGTCTAGTGGTAACGAACTGTGATCCATCTCCCGTAGCTTGTTCTTGGTTGTTCTGCGCATAGGAAATTTTAATTTGCAGTCGACGCACCCTACCGTAGATCCCATCAGTGGTATCAGAGCCTCTGTTATAGGATTTGGATTCAGATCATATGCATATTAGATATGTGGAGGCAATAGATGAGATCTGTTGTCATTGATAAGAATGGCTGTGTGCACGGTTGATGAGATCAACCGCACATGGGGATCGATGTGGCTATGTTTTCTGTTGATTGGGATCGATGAGGTCATGACACGATCTACCCCTACCGGCCGGTTATCCGCCATCGGGGTTAACAGTGAAACATAAATCCGAATCGGATTCGCGATGATCGATGAGATCGGTCAGATCGTAGAATTCGGGGTGACGGAGTTCAGATGTGATTTGTTGATTCGGACCGTCGTGTGCGTAGCGCCTTGTATTTCGTACACGATCACTCAAACCAGTAGAATACGATTCTATGCATAACTTTATTTTGCAGGGTTTGATGTGAATAGTATGGCTCATGTGTATGTGATGCATGTGTGTAAATTATACATGGCCTGCGTGTCATGTTTGGCAGCCGGCAGGAGCCAAAGTGCTGTCATTATATTGTATAACGACCTGCGTGTCGACTTGTGACTCTATGTAAAATTCATTACTAGTTGTAGTAGTTGGATAATAGAGATCAGGTTGGTGGCTTGGCGTCCCGGCGTGACAAACAAGATGGAATTTCTAGATGGTCATCAGAGTTGGAGCCGACCTGGAAGAACATCCATGAAGGAGCCATACTATTCCACAATATGTATTTATTTTTGATTGTTATGCTTCCTTGTTTTGTATGCATGTTAGAATGGTAGAAAGATCCCTCATGAATATCAAGCGAATTGCCATCCCGGATGTTGCACCTTCACACGTCAAGAACATCTAGTAGTGGGCTCATAAAATTGGGGTGCTGCTAGGTGTCCTTGAACTGAAGGGTTCGTGTCGGACACGGACATGCACTGCATTAGGTTGACTTGACAAGTCTATCAAAACGGTTTTGTGACTTGTGGCAAAAGAGGTCGGGAGCTGGGGTATGAGATACCTACCCGACCGACAGGAGTCGTATAGAGATACGATTAGCAAGGAGTTGCTTACCGGATAGGCATGTTGTCTAGAAGTGATGCTAAAGTTGACTAGTCGCATGTGCTAGTCGGATCCTGAATCACTGAGAGTTTGCGGAGGGATGCTGACTTCAGTGGTAGTATTTCTGTTTGAGGCTAGAATTACTCTACATAAACACATTGCTTAGCGATTGCATATTTTTCTGTTGTAGATCAATGGCACCACCTGCTCGACCCAACTTTGCATTAAAATCAATTATGGAAACGGATAAACTGAATGGAACAAACTTTACTGCCTGGTATAAAATTTTGAGAATTGTTCTCAAGCATGATAAAAAGGAACATGTTCTAGAGGATCCGCTTCTAGAGGAACCTGTCGATAATGCTAGTACCACAACCAAGAATGCCTACCAGAAACTCGTTGATGAATCAAACGAGATCAGCTACCTCATGCTGTCTTGTATGGAGCCCGATTTGCAGCAGCATTTCGAAGACGTTGGGGCCTTTGATATGATCGAGAGTCTCAAGAGCATGTTTTAGGTGCGATCCTTGATGGATTGTAAGCTGAAGGAAGGTGATCCACTGAGCCCGCATGTGATCAAGATGATTGGATATGTGCAAGCTTTAGATCGGTTGGGCTTCCCGCTCTTGGATGAGCTGGCTACTGATGCAGTTCTGGGTTCTCTTCCGCCCAGCTATGGGACGTTCATCTCGAACTATCATATGCATGGCATGGATAAGAAGCTCACTGAATTTCATGGGATGCTCAAAGTGGCAGAGCATGATATTAAGAAAGGCATGCATCAAGTGTTGATGGTGCAAAAATCGGCTAAGTTCAAGAAGAGTTGGTCTAAGAAGAAGGCTAAGGCAAAGGGCACGGAGATGGTAACCTCCGCCGCTGTGCCGAAGTCTGGACCGGACTCAAAGACTATTTGCTATCATTGCAAGGAAACTGGTCACTGGAAGAGGAACTGTAGCAAGTGGCTTGCAGAGCATGGCAAGAAGGCCGAGAATGCTGCTTCAGGCAAAGGTACACTTGTTGCATATGTTATAGACATTTACCTTGCTAACATACCTAGTACTTGGGTATTTGATACCGGGTCGGTTGTTCATATTTGCAACTCGATGCAGGGGCTGGTAAGAACTAGGCATGTGGCACAAGGGGAGATTGACATCAGGGTCGGCAACGAAGCAAGAGTTGCTGCAATGGAGGTCGGCACGATGCAGCTCTAGCTTCCTTCTGGATTTATTTTGGAATTGAATAATTGTTATTACATTCCTGCACTTAGTCGGAACATTATTTCTGCCTCATGCTTGATGATTCAGGGTTATGAATTCAATTTAAAGGACAATGGTTGTTCGATTTATTTGAATGGTATGTTCCACGGCTATGCACCCATTCTTGATGGGTTATTTATATTGAATCTAGAAAAGGAACCGATCTATAACGTGAATGTCAAGAGGCATAAGCCCAATGAGATAAATCCGACATACTTCTGGCATTATTGACTTGGACACATTAGTCTGAAACGCATGAAGAAGCTCCATGATGATGGACTCCTAACTTCGACCGATTTTGGGTCATTCGAGACATGCGAATCATGCTTTCTCGGCAAGATGACTAAGTCTCCTTTCCTAAAGAGTTGCGAGAGGGCATCCGAGCTGTTGGAACTGATACACAGTGATGTGTGTGGACCAATGAGCACAACTGCCAGAGGTGGCTATCAGTACTTCGTGACTTTTACCGGCGACTTGAGTAGATATGGATATATCTATTTGATGAGGCACAAGTCAGAGACTTTTGAAAAGTTCAAAGAGTTTCAAAACAAGGTGGAGAATCAGCTCAGCAAGACTATAAAACTTCTACGATCTGATCGTGGAGGTGAGTACATGAGCCAGGAGTTTGATGATCATATGAAAAGCAGAGGTATAGTACCTCAGCTCACACCTCCGGGTACGCCACAGAGAAATGGTGTATCAGAATGGAGGAATCGCACCTTGTTGGACATGGTTCGATCTATGATGAGCAAGTCGGATTTATCCTTGTCATTCTGGGGATACGCTCGAGAAACTGCAGCTTTCACACTTAACAGGGTACCATCAAAATCCATAGACAAGACACCACATGAGATGTGGACCGGGAAGAGTCCCAGTTTGTCTTTTCTAAAGATTTGGGGTTGTGAAGCATTTGTCAAGAAACTTATGTCAGACAAGCTTACACCCAAGTCGGATAAATGCATATTCGTGGGATATCCGAGGGAAACCTTGGGATATAACTTCTACAACCTGGAAGAGAACAAAGTGTTTGTTGCTCGGAATAGGGTTTTCCTTGAGAAAGAGTTTCTCAGTCGGGAGGCCAGTGGGAGGACGGTCTGACTCGAAGAAATTGGAGGACCACTCGGGGACGGCTCGGCTGGTGATGAGATCATACGGGAGTCAGTCAGGGAACTCGTAGTGGAAGCGACGAGCCGGCCACATATGCGGAAGTGATGGTGAGCCCAGATTCTGAGGCATGGCTGGAGGCCATGAGATCCGAGTTAAAGTCCATGGATGAGAATCAAGTTTGGGACTTGGTTGATCTGCCGCCTGGCGTAACGGCCATTGGTTGCAAATGGGTCTTTAAGAAGAAAACCGATGTGGATGGAAATGTTCATATCGACAAAGCTCGGCTTGTCACTAAGGGTTATGGACAAGTTCAAGGAATTGACTACGACGAGACTTACTCACCGGTAGCGATGCTGAAGTTGGTGAGGATCATACTAGCAATAGCTGCATATTTCGATTACGAGATATGGCAGATGGATGTCAAGACGGCTTTCCTTCATGGAAATTTAACCGAGGACGTGTATATGATACAGCCCGAGGGTTTTGTTGATCCAACTAGCACTAGTAAGGTATGCAAGCTCAAGAGATCCATTTATGGGTTGAGGCAAGCATCTCAGAGCTGGAACATTCGTTTTGATGAGGTCGTCACTTGTTTCGGCTTCATCAAAAGCGAAGAGGACTCTTGTTTATACAAGAAGTTAAGTGGGAGCTCGATAGTGTTTCTGATCTTGTATGTGGATGACATAGTACTGATCAGAAATGATATTTCGATGCTGAACTCGGTCAAGGAGTCATTGAATGGCAAGTTTTCGATGAAGGACCTTGGTGAGGCAATGTACATTTTAGGCATTAAGATCTATAGAGATAGATCAAGGAGGCTGCTCGGCTTAAGCCAGAGCACGTACATAGATAAAGTATTGAAGCGGTTCAACATGAGTGAGGCAAAGAAAGGGTTCTTGCCACTCTCACATTGTATAAGGCTAAGCGAGACTCAGAGTCCTTCGACATCTGATGAGCGAAGCAGGATGAGTAGGATCCCATATGCCTCGGCAATCGGATCCATCATGTATGCCATGATATGTACGCAGCCAGATGTTGCTTTTGCAATAAGCCTAACAAGTAGATACCAGGCCAACCCAGGTGAGAGTCACTGGGCAGCGGTAAAGACTATTTTGAAGTACCTGAAAAGGACTAAAGAGATGTTCCTAGTTTATGGAGGTGAGGAAGAGCTCGTCGTAAGGGGTTACGCCGATGCTAGTTTCCAAACTGATAGAGATGATTATCGATCACAGTCCGGATTCGTGTACGTCATGAACAGAGGAGCAGTGAGCTGGATGAGTTCCAAGCAAGATACGGTGGCCGATTCTACTACAGAAGCCGAATACATTGCGGCTTGTGAAGCTGCAAAGGAAGGTGTTTGGATCCGGAACTTTCTGGATGATCTTGGTATTTTCCCAGCCTCGGTAAAACCGTTCGACCTTTATTGTGATAATTCTGGTGCCATCGCACAAGCCAAGGAGCCGAGGAATCACCATAAGGTCAGACACATAGATCGGAAATATCACCTGATACGAACGATCGTAAAGAGAGGTGATGTAGAGTTATGCAAAATTCACACGGATGCAAATGTTGCGTATCCATTGACTAAGCCGCTTCCACAACCCAAGCATGAGGGGCACGTTCGAGCTTAGGGCTTTCAATGTCTATTTGATTCACTCTAGTGCAAGTGGGAGACTGTTGGAGATATGCCCTAGAGGCAATCATGTATGATGATATTTCCTATGTGTTTATGAATAAAGATAGTCCTTGGACATTATCAATGATGTGTATCAGCAAGTACGTGACTTCTTTGTGGGACTATGAATTGTATGATGACTGTCCTAAAAGGTCCCTAGTCAAAAGGGCAGTGTGGACGCACAGCCAACTAGACTAGCATATGACACGGTCGATGGCTTGGTCTCACTAGCCATGGAGCATTGGATGCTAACCGGATAACATGGACTTGGAAGGATCTGGTCGGATTCGACATAGTCGGATCCGAGTCGAGATAAGGTCCAAGTCGGACAGAGCCAACTATGAGACACAGCGATATGTCATCTATGAGTCTCTAGTACAACATATGTTCTATGTCCTAAGACCTGAGCTGACACATGTACTCGGGATGGTGACAGACTTGCTTTGGGCCGACCAAGCGCTACTCCGTAATTGGGTAGTTATAAAGGTAGGTGTCGGGTTTGTCCAGAACCATGCTGCGAGACGTGGTCGAGCAAGATGGGATTTGCCCCTCCGATCAGGAGAGATATACTCTGGGCCCCTCGTGTGATCCGACCAGGATAAGCATGGCCATGCGACAAGGATTATGAGATAATTTGGTTTGTGGTCGGCATCACTGGAACGAGAAAGAGGTCGGGCTAGCACAAGGATGACAAACTCGCCTTGAGCTCGACAACATATATCGTGTGGCAAAAGGAATGGAAGTGTGATGTACAGGTTCGCTAACCAGCTTCATAGTCTGCTTGGTGTTCGGCATGCCTTGCTAGAGGCCGCTACCAACCGTGCAGTTCGGAGGTGATCCGAACTACGTCCAAGCCGACTTGAACCTAAGGGGTCGCGCGCTTAAGGGAAGGAACCTACGTGGTCGGATCCGAGGACACTGGTCGGATGTGATCCGAACTGTATTCGGATTGTGGCCGAGTAGACTTATGGGCTTTAGGGTCCGTGCGAGGCCCAAGTGTTGAGCCCGTGACAGACGCCTATATATATAGTGGAGGTGCGGCACACTCAGGGGCTGATCACTACGGCGCTGTCACTAGGGTTTGCATGTGTTGCGAATAGACACCTCCACTCGCCGCCGGTTGTGTGATCGGACCTAGCACTCTGCCGCACGACGTTCCTCTTGCACGCGCAGATACCGTTAGAGGCGGTGCACTTGCGGAGCTCCGGCGGACCTTTACGTGGGAACCGACCACCGGTTGTATGAGGGAGATCGGACGAGGAGGAGATGATCCACGCGGACATGCTGCCCCAGCTCTTATTCCGCTGCACGACACTGCGCGTCTAGTGGTAACGAACTGTGATCCATCTCCCCTAGCATGTTCTTGGTTGTTCTGCGCGTATGAAATTTTAATTTGCAGTAGGACGCACCCTTCCGTAGATCCCATCATAACCATGGGCTAATATTTACTGTAGTGACACTGGGCCTCCTACTGGCCATAGAAACATCGAGCCTTCTATGGGCCGTAGAAACAATGGGCCTTCTACGGGCCGTAGAAATAATGGGCCTTCTACAGGCCGTATCATCAATGGGCCTTATACGGACCGTATGATTGATTGGCCAAACAGACCGCATTATGGCCATAAGCGGGCTAGAGTTGGAATCATCCGTTCATGGGCCGACCATAACGGGCCATCGCTAAAAGGTTGTATTTGATGACGCTATGAAAACGTCCCAAGGTATTAACGGACCACAAACGGGCCGACTGTAACCACAGGCTGAATTTGGCTCACAAGCAGAAAATGACAGTAACAGGCCGTAAGTAAATGAATGCTGGAAGTGAGCCCAAGAATAAATGGGCTCTGAGAAGGCCGAAAGATAACATGGGCTGGAAACGGCCCAACGGAATAACGGGCCGTTAATGGGTATAAAGTGATACACTGTTCATTACGTGCCGGTTTCACCACGGGCCGTTAATGGGTGTAAAGTGATACACTATTCATTACGGGCTAGTTTCACCACGGGCCGTTAATAGGCCAAGAGTTACATAGGGCCTCATATGGGCCGAAAGACGTCATGGGCCATACATGGGCCAGAAGTGAAAACGGGCTGGAATCATATTGGGTGGCCCAAATGACGCTACTGGGCCAAATTCGGATAGGGCGTAACGGGCCTTGGGTTAGCGGGCTATAAATGGGCTATATGCGAATAGGCCGTTAACAGGCTTTACATGGGCCAGCCCGCCACCTTTTGACCAAGTCAAATGGGCCGGCCTTTTCACAGGAATGGGCCTCTGTTGGGTCGTGCCACATGTCGATGTATCATAGGCGCCTTCTGTCCAATGAGTGGATGACATCTGTCCCAACGATGAGCCGACACGTGTTTCCTCCAGCCAATGATGATTTTTACACGTGGAAAATCCCCATTGGTCGGGGCTGTTAACGGGTTATCGGATCCAAAACCCGACCCGATAGCTTAACGGCATTCTGTTATGGTGGATGCCATGTGTCCGTCACCCTTGACGAAAGCACTTCTGTGACGTGGGATTTGTCGTCATGGAACTGGACACTTCCGTGATGATAATTTTAGTAATGTCATGGAACACTTCTACGACAGCACAGGTATGACTATCTTGATTCTATCATAAAATCGTCATGGATGTACGTGCATGACAGAAAATGCGACCTACTGTGACAAACAGGTATCATCACGGAACTGTATTTTTTGTAGTGAGAGTTGAAGATGCTGCAATACAACGCTCAAGCTTGCGATATCCTCTTCAACGGATTGTGCCCCAGAGAATTCAACAAAATCAGCCTACAAAGGAAATTTGGGATACTTTGATTGGTATGCATGAGGGTACCGACTCCATCGAGAAATCAAAATTGGACGTGCTTCAAAGTCAACTTGACAAGTTCAAAATGAAGGATGTTGAAGGTGTCGCTGAAATGTACTCTAGGCTTGCTCTCATCACAAATGAGATTGTCGTCTTAGGAAGTGAGGAAATGACCGATAGATTCATCATCAAGATGATCCTATGAGCCTTGGATGGAAAATATGATACCATGTGCACGTTGATCCAAATTATGCCCAATTACAAAGATCTCAAGCCAACGGAAGTCATTGGAAGAATTGTTGCTCATGAGATGTCACTCAAGGATATGGAAGAGCTTCACAACAAGTCTAGTGGTGCTTACGAAGCCTCATGTGATGCTCCTACATCATCAAGTGAGAAACAAGCCTTCAATGAAGAATTGAGTCTAATAGTGAAGAACTTCAACAAGATCTACAAGAATAGAAGCAAGGAAAGTAGTTCCAAGTCAAGGTCCTACAACGACAAAAGATCTTCGAGTCATGAGCGAAATTGCTACAACTATGGAAGACCCAGACACTACTCCAATGAGTGTATGACTCCCTACAAACGAAGAGAAGATTCACACAAAAGGAGAAGTAGAAGATAAGAATCACCACCAAGAGAGAGAAGGAGTAGAGATGATCATTATGAATGAAGAATAGCATGGAGAAGCAAGGATTCAGAAAGAAAGGACAAGTCATCAAGGAGATACACAAAATGAAGACATCAAGCTCATGTTGGTGAATGGGTATCCGGCTCCGACTCCGACAACCAATCCGAGAGAAGTCATCACTCTGACTCCGAATATACTCAAGATGAAGGTGTTGCCGGTCTAGCACTTGTGTCAACCAACTCCTACGACATATTTGACTCACCAAATGAAGGAATTGGAAGATGCTGCATGGCTAAAGACCCAAAGGTATCACACCCCGAGTATGTTGATTTCAATAGTGCTGAAGATGATTTGCTAGGTGATGATGATTTACTTGTTGACAACTCTACTGATGAAAACTATGATGAAACTGCTATTAACCATGCCAATCAAGATAAAATGAATGATGATGATAAGAAGGAGATTGAGCGTCTAACTAAAGAAATAAACACTCTTAAGTTAGCTCATGAAACTACCTTGGAAAATCATCGAGAGCTTTTAAAGACTCATGAGAAGCTACGCTTTGAAAAGCTCAACCTTGATCAAGAGCATGGGTGCTTAAAAGCAACCAATGATGATCTTCGCAAGAAAAGTTCTTCTTACATTGCCAAGCGTTTACTCTTGTCTACTTACATGCCACAAGTTAAATCTAGCAACAAGAGTAAGAAAGATTATTCTTCTAGTAGTAACAATAATCATGTTAAATCCAATATTGTTACTTCTAGTAGTTCTCTTGATTCCACTAATGATTCTCTTAGCCAAGTTACACTTGAGCAAGAAAAGAGCTTATTGAAGGGAATTATAGAGAAAGGTGTTTACAAGAGCCTTGCCGAGAGTAAACAATTTGAGGAAATTGTACGCAAGCAAGGAAGGCACCGGAAGAATCAAGGTATTGGTTTAGAATGAAAGTTCAATGCCAATGGAGTTGAGTGGGAAGAAGATCAATACCCCAAGACGAAGTTTGTTCCTCAACAAGAGAAGTATGATCCTACTTCTTTCCAAGGGACACAAGCTCAAGATGATATTCCACCACAAGACCACAAGCAAAAGGGCAATAACAAGCTTCAATAGGAGATTGATGCATTTGAAGAAGCTCCTAAGGCCTTGGCCAAGTGGGTTCCCGAGACTACATCAAGTTCTACTTCATCAAGTATGACCACAACTCCAAGGATTCCCATCAAGATGATGAGGATCCCAAAGAAGAAGAACTAGAAAGTTCTTGAGGGTGACTCCACCAACATGCTTCACTCATATCATCTTGGCAAGGACAAGTGCAAACAACTTCCACATCTTGCACTAGTTCAAGGAGTCACAAACCCTCTTGTTGGTAAGACAAGGGACAAGGTAACCTAATTCTTTCATGGACATCATCTATGTGTACATCACACTATGTCTATGGATATTCTTGTTTGTTCCTTATGGGACTAACCCGTGTAGGTATTGAAAGTGCAACTCACTCCAATGGATTGCTCCAAGTGATCTACATCAACATTGAGCATTTACATCTTCAACATCTACATGAAGTCATCATCGACAAAACCCAAGGTTAGTTCATCCCTCTTAGGGGGGATATCACATCTAGGGGATCTTTGCTCTAACAATTGAACTAAAGCAACTCAAATGGTGTGAACACAACAATGCTTTATGTAAAAGTGGTAACCCCACTTGAGCTTAAACGATGAGTATGACCTACAGTCAAATGTTCTCATTTGACTCCTCAGTCAATATACTCATATACAGATGACCTAGTCATCGCCAATTTCTTGATAGATGTAGAGTGTTTGTGCATGCTTTGCCACATATTTCATTTTGCTATTTTATTGTGTGAGCATGTTGATTGCATAGTTTACTCATTCAAGGACATCCACTTGTTGTTTTGATTGTTTGGCTTTTTCTCTTTTGCCAAGTGGATGGCCAAGAATTCCTAAGAACCTCCTCTAGCTGTCTATGCTCTTCTTGGCTCAAACTCTATTCATGCTACATCACAAAGTTTGATCAAGTCAGATTCGAACCACTCTATGTGAGGAGCATTCGGAGTCCCCGATTCGTCATAGACTTAAACTTCCAAAACCTCTTTGTGCATTTCGGTCGGACCGATCCATCCATTTCGGTCACACCGAGTTCACTGAGTTGATCTAGGTTTTCAATCTCGGTGCAACCGATTTGAACTTTTTGGTCACACCGAGTTGCAGTAACCACATGCGATTCTGCATCTCGGTGCGACCGAGTTGTTCCACTTGGTCACATCGACAGGGTCAGGATATATAAACTCACGGGTGAGATTTTTGAAATTTCTTCAAACCTCCTCATTCCGCGTGTGTCCTGCTCTGCCGGCTCGGGTCTTCGGATCATCTTCTCATTGCCAACGACCTCCCACTGCTGGTTTCTATCGCTATCAACGGGATTCAACCCCACCGTTGCCACTGTAGAGAACACACCGTCGAACTAGGGTATGAGTTCGATCCTTTGTGATAATTCCTTACTCCGATTCTTAGCACAATGCAATGACATGTTCTTTACCACGTATGAAATCAATCTATCCAGAGAAAACTTCCTTTAGGTTAGGATTGATCCAAAAATTTAGGTTTAGGTTTCCGCCGAACTCATCTCAGACCGACCAAGTTGTGGAAATCGGGCTCACCGATTTGGCTTAGGCCATTGCACTTGCACTTTTCGGTCTGACCGAAAGTTGCAAATCGGTGCGACCGAGTTCGACTCTCTGTGAAACCCTAGCAATCTCGGAGCCACCAAACTATGACTCAGTCTGACCGAGTTCACTAGTTTAGACTCCAAAAGTTGCTTCGGTGTCACCGAGTTTAACAAATCGATAGCTCCGAAATACGTTCTGTGGAGAACTAAAACTAAGTTTTTGACTCATATGTTTGCAAAAACTCTGCACTTTGTGATGGTCATCCACTCTACCTCATCTATATCTATTCACAGGGTTTGCTATCAGTTTGCTTGCCAGAATGTCTGACCAGAGCGATAGCCAGAACAAATCAGAAGAGCAAGTGCACATGAGCGAGGGCACTAGTCCCTCAAGCAGCTATGATGAGGGCAGCAGGAGCACTCTAAGCAATTTGCCCAAGGCAGCCACCAGATCAAGGAAGAAGAAAACCTCAGATTTTGAAGATGAGGACTATGTGGATGTTGAGGAGGAAGTGAGCTCCAAAAAGAAAGTGATGAAGAAGGAATATGTTACTTTTGCTACAACAAAGCCTGGATTCCAAAAGAAGGCCCCTGCCAAGAGGGTGCCAACCTTAAAGGCCAGGGCCTCAACTGCTAAAACTTCTAAGCCAACTAAAGAGGCTGCTGAAGAGAGCAAGAAAAGGAAAGAGAGGGTCAAGAAGACCACTGCCACAGTCATTGGTAGATCCTATATAATGAGGGATCCAGTTGAAGAAGATGAAGAGGAAGAGGATGCTGCACCAGCACCAAAGTCCCAAAAGCTTACGGGGGATGCCATTAAGTCAGGGGCTGCTCCTTCAAAGCCCAAGACTGCCCCCAAGGCTGCTTCTCAAGCTCAAAAGACTTCTAAGCCCAAGAGAAGCACCAGGAACATTCTAGCTGAAGAGAAGAAGAAGGCCCCAGTGCCTGAGATGGAAGAAGAAGAAGCTGAAGCCCAAGTGCCCAGAAAGCTTAAACCAAAGATTCGAGATCACGATGACACCCATCCAGTGGCAGAGGATATGTACATCAGGAAGGATGTAGGTTTGAGACTGTGGAGATAGTCTGGTCCCTATGCTATGAGAAGGAAGATTGCAGTGGACTATAGGTTCCATACCAAGGAACAACAATACTTCTACGAGACTATTTTGCTTGACAAGAAGCCTATAGTCTGTGATATGAAATGGGTTGATTAGGAATTCATTGATGGGAATGAAGACTATTTTCCAGGTGTACATGAAAGCTTCAAAGCATGTGGTGTTGACGAATTTGTGGGTCAAGAGCTGACCAAATGGAATGATGAACTCATCATGGAATTCTACTCCACTCAACTGTACCAGTCAACTGTTGAGGAGTGGGCCAAGTTGATAAATGCCCCTAAAGAGCATGAGGATGATTTGCATTTGTATGCCAAGAAGAAGAAAGATCACAATTCTATGGCCAACATGTAAAAAGAGATCCCAGACAAAGCTTTGGAAACACACGAGCTTGGATCTGTACACTACTTGTTGTCTGGCTTAGCAACAATCAACACAATATTGAGGCATACATTGTTGCCCAAATCTGGAGATTACAAGATGATCAGAGGACATTCAATCGACTTGCTGCAGATATTTGATGTGCCTCAGAAATTCAAGGTCATGAATCTGATTGTTGAGACAGTCAAGAGGATAGCTGCTGATCAAAAGAGATCTGGTGGGTATGCTCCACACATTCAGGTGCTCATCAACTCCAAGATGGGCACATGCACTTATTTGCTGGACAAGGAGCACTTACCCTTGAGACCAGAATTTAAGGATAACACTGTTGTGATGAATGAGGATGAACCCACATCAGTGCAAGCACAAGAGAAGAGAGCAAAGGCAAAGGCTGAGAAGGCTGTAAAAATGCCAAGTGTTGAGGAGGCATTTCAAGTCTTTCTAAAATCAAAACAAGATCATCTTGCATATCTAATTCAAGCAACTTTGAGGATTGAGAAGGGCTTGGCCACCCTGAACAAGAATTAGGAGAGCTTGGAGAGGATCATAGAGACCAAATTTTATGATCTTGATCTTAAAGTAACTGAGATGCAGTCAGCTATTGAGCAGCTCCAGGAGGAAGCTGTCGGAGTATTGGGCCACGGGTAGGCTAACCCGAGTCCCAGAACCTTTCAAGACATCGGGGCAGGCTGCGCCCCTCAAGACCCTAGGACAAAGAGCCGCCTTCTGAGGAGTCGGTGGCAAGGCCGCCGACTAGCCACTCACGGCCAAGTACCAGGGACGACTTTAGGACAAACCGACTCCTGACTGACGACTTCCCAAGAAGCCGGCCTTGGGGAGTCGGCCCGCGACTCCAGCAAAACCCCATGTCCTCATCAAGAGGGACAGGACAGGGGAGTGGCTACAGTGAAGACTGCTCCCACCCCTTTCCAAAGGCAAGCATGCCCACAGTACGCCGTACCCACGGAGATCTCCGTGCGGCATGGCACTGTTGCCATGCTGGCCCTAGCATCAGCACCGGTGGACCGAATCATGCGCCCACGATGGCTTGTCTGTATGACCTTTGGGCGGCGGGTCCCACCGGCCAGTGGGATCCCAGAAGATGGTGAGTGCGCCACAAGTCAGACCCGTCGGGAGTCGGCCCCCGAGAGTCGGCCAGACCCACCCCCGGGGCCCAAGCGCCATTAATCAGATGTGACGGAGAGTGGCAATAGTGATCGCCCGCCAGGCGGCGGGGCTGTTGCCACGACTCCATGACGAAGCCCGCGTCAGTAGAAGCACGGCTATAGTAATCAGTAGCCGGCAAGACCCGCCCGCGGCGGACGTGGCCTATCGGCTCCGTACCTAGCTAGTCGGTGGGGCCCACCAGTCGGCGAGCCCCAGCAGTCGGCGGAGAAGATGAAGGCCGGAGGCACTGACGGCTGGGCCCGCGTCCAGCCGGATTACCATTGTACCCCTGGGGGGTAGGCCTATATAAACCCCCCCAGGGCACCCATGCAAAGGGTTGGAATCCATTAGTTTTAGACCAGATCATATAGGAGGAAGAGATCTAGCCTTGCCCTCTCCTACCTCCAGGAAACAGCTCAAGGAGCAATTGTGTAAACACTTTGCCATAGTGATCATGCGGAGACCCCGTAGAGCAGCAGTAGGGGTATTATCTCCCCGGAGAGCCCTGAAGCTGGGTAAGATTCGCTGACGTGCATGTCTACGCCTCATCCCGTTTCCAGGCACCGGCGACGTTCTACTCGCCCCCACCATGATAAGCCATCCTTTGGCATATGTTGCACCCAACCCCCGACATTTGGCGCCCACCGTGGGGCCTGGTGCACCGTCATCCAGAGACCTATTCTGGACGGGAACCCTTTTCCTCCCTGGCGAGCGCAGCCAGCCAGGCACGCCAGAAAGAGTTTGCACCGACGCGCTGCACGGCGTTGAGATCGCCTGCGCAGCTAGCCGCCTTGCCGAACTTGTCGGCGAGGTTTGCATCTTCGACGAACCTGCATCCGACGCAGGCACGGGCGGCTCCGAGAGCCTCCTCGCGGGCCTCCTCGATCAACTCCATGTCGCCGGCGAGCCTGCCGTGGACTTGGAGTCTGTAGGTTCCACCGACCCGATGCTGGTCGACTCCGACACCGTGTCGCTCGACGCGTTCCCCACTAATGTGGTGGTCTACGATGAGCCTCTCCCTCGTGCGGAAAGCGGCGGAAGCACCGTCATCGAGGTGCTCGTCATCAGTCATGGTGAGCCTCCCGGCGAAGGAGCGCATGACCCACTTGGCGCGGCGCTACAAGACCTAACTGCGCCCATTCCGGAAGACGCTGATGCAGAGACGTTGGAGGCGCGCCGCCTTCAGCTGGTCGAAGTTGTGAAGAAGCTGGCTAGCATGAGACGCTTGTCAGAAGCCTACCAGCGAGAGATGGATCACGCTGTTGGTGGCTCGCCAGCCCCAGCTGGGCCCAGCCGCCTTGGCACGGTCCAGCAGTGCGGCGTAGCCATCGCCAACCTGTTCGGGGCAAGTCGCCCTGTGTATGCTACCCCTGCGGAGAACATTCGAGCCGCCCAGGTGGCGGCGGACAAGCTAGACAATTCCGAGGGCGAAGAGCGCCGCCTGATGATGGAGCGAGTCCAGCGGCTCCTCGACGCGGCTGCCGCGCAGAACGAGGCCGGCTGCCGCACGGAGGCGTCGAAGTGGCGAAATGACGACCTTCGCCGAGACCAAGGCGTGACGTCTCGGACGCCGACTGATGGCGCCCGAGGAAGAAGAGACAAGGATCCGGCTGTCAGCCACAGTTGGACTCACATTACCATAGAGCGCGACCGAGACGGCCGCCCGAGAGCAGTGGAACGACGGAACGACTGTCCGCCTCCTCCTCCTCGCAAGGAGAGGCGAGTCTCCCCGCCGCCTGTTGACCATCTGACTCTCGGCGATCGCCTTGGCCGCCAAGAGGGAGTCGGAGAAAACGACGCCCGCCACCGGATCGACCGACTTCACCGATCCCTGGCGCTGGAAGAAGAAGACGAGTTGGGTCCGCCTTGTTTCGGGCCCCGCATTCGAGACGAGCCCTTTCCCAAAGGGTTCACGCTCCCAAGAGACACGCCCAAGTACACCGGCTCCGTGAAGCCGGAAGACTGGCTAGTCGACTACTCCACGGCTGTCAGCATAGTGAACGGCAACAAGCGTGTCACCGTAAAATACGTTCCGCTCATGCTCCAGGGCACGGCCCGGACATGGCTGAATAGCCTGAAGCCCCGCAGCATCAACAGCTGGGTTGACTTCACCGAAGCATTCGTCTGCAACTTCACCAGCACGTACAAGCATCCTCCCAAGCCTCGTCAACTCTCCTTGTGCATGCAAGGTCCCGACGAGTCGACTCGCGACTACCTCACGCGTTGGGCCGAGCTTCGGAACTCCTGCGAGGGCGTGCACGAGGTGCAGGCTATCGAGTACTTCACTGCCGGGTGCAGAGAAGGCACCCTCCTCAAGCACAAGCTCCTCAGCGACGAGCCAGAAACCCTCGACGAGCTGCTGACCATAGCAGACAAGTACGCCACGGCCGACTCCTCCATGAAGGCGGAGATTCAAGTCAGCGCGACTGGCAAAGTGGCCCCTCAGGCTCCAAGAACTCCGGCAGGAGACGCCAGTCGGCGACAACAGCAGAGCGACCACAAGTGCAAGGCCCCGCAGCCGGCAGGTCGCGACAGTTGAAGCCCAGTAGCCGGATGGGCAGCCTCCGCCCAAGCGACAGAAAGGCGACAAGCCCAACTGGTTGCCGGCCTTCTCCTATGAGCAGACTCTGGATGGACCTTGCAAGTTCCATAGCGGCGCGAAGCCGTCGAATCACACCACCCGGAAGTGCCACTGGCTCACCAGGATCGCCAAGGGAGACGGCCTCCTACCTCCCCCGCGTGCTGGGCAGCTGCCTCCGCCTCCGCCCCAGCAGCCGGCTGTCAGACCAGTCGGCACAGTACAAGACGAATACCCCGAAGAGCACGGAGCCTATGTGGTGTTTACCAGTATGGCTGACGATCGACGCAGCAGGCAGCTGCAGCGACAAGAGGTGAATGAAGTAGCATCAGAGACGCCAGAGTTCATGCACTGGTCTTAGAAGCCAATCTGGTGGAGCAGGGCTGATCACCCAGAGGTGATGCCGAGTCCGGGCTCCTATGCCTTGGTCTTGGATGCCACCTTTGCCACGGATAGACGAGCCGCGCGTTTCTCGCGAGTTCTGATAGACGGAGGCAGCAGCATCAACATCCTATACAAAGACACCAAGGAGAAATTAGGAATCAAGCAAAGACAGCTTCAAAACAGCCGGACTGTGTTCCACGGCATTGTTCCTGGCTTTCCTGCTCACCAATCGGCAAGATCCTGATGGATGTCCTCTTTGAAGACAAGGAGCACTTCCGCCGAGAGTCAGTTTGGTTTGAGGTGGTGGACCTCGAGATCCCATACCATGCACTACTTGGCCGACCCGCCCTGGCCAAGTTCATGGCGGTCCCCCAGTACGCCTACCTCAAAATGAAGATGCCCAGTTCCAGGGGAATTCTGACCGTAGCTGGCGACTACCGGAAGTCGTCTGCCTGTGCGACTGAGAGCAGTCGGCTAGCCGAGTCCCTGGTAATCGCGGCCGAGAAGCGGCTCCTTGAGTGGGTTGTGGCGATGGCCGGCAAGAAGCCAGAGGTATCGCCCAACCCAAAGGAGTCGGAGGCTGAGGGTTCGTTCAAGCCGGCCAAGGAGACAAAGAAGATACCCTTGGATCCGGAGCACCCAGAGAGGTACGCTGTCGTAGGCGCAAACCTCGACAGCAAATAGGAAGGCGAGCTCGTCGATTTCCTCCGTGAGAATCGGGACATCTTTGCATGGTCCCACAAAGACATGCCAGGTGTACCAACGGAATTGCCGAGCACAAGTTACATGTCTGATCTGATGCAAAGCTAGTCAGGCAGCCCCTGCGCCGCCTATCAGAAGAGAAGAGAAGAGTTGTCAGAGAAGAAATAGCCCCGCTCCTAGCGGCCGGCTTCATTATGGAAGTATTCTTCCTAGAGTGGCTAGCCAATCCGGTCCTAGTACTGAAGAAGAACAAGCAGTGGCGGATGTGTATTGACTGCACGAGCCTCAACAAGGCCTGCCCCAAGGACCCGTTTGCTCTGCCAAGAATTGATCAGGTGATAAACTCCACCGCTGGATGCGAGCTGTTGAGTTTTTTGGATGCATATTCAGGATATCACCAGATCAAGCTGAACCCAGCTGACAGACTGAAGACCGCCTTCATCATGCCGTTTGGAGCTTTCTGCTACCTCACCATGACGTTCGGCTTGAGGAATGCCGGCGCCACCTTCCAATGTTGCATGCAGAAGTGCCTCCTCAAGCAGCTCGGCAGGAATGCCCACGTCTACATGGATGATGTGGTGGTGAAGACGGAAAACCGTGGAACACTGCTGGAAGACCTCAAGGAGACCTTTGAGAACCTGCGCCGATTCCAAATCAAGCTCAACACCGAGAAGTGCGTCTTCGGAGTACCAGCCGGCCAGCTCCTTGGCTTCCTGGTCTCTGAACGCGGCATAGAATGCAAACCTATAAAGATCAAGGCCATTGAGAGGATGGAGGTACCTAGCCGACTGCTGGATGTGCAAAAGTTCACCGGCTGCTTGGCATCCATCAGCCGATTCATTAGTCGGCTGGGCGAGAAAGCTCTCCCCTTATACCAACTCATGAAGAAGACCACTTTTTTCGAGTGGAACCACAAGGCGGATGAAGCTTTTCTCCAGTTGAAGAAGATGCTGACTACTCCACCCGTTCTGGCGGCTCCGACTCCTAAGGAACCTATGCTCCTGTACATCGCCGCCACCAGCCGGGTAGTCAGCACGATCATTGTAGTGGAACGCAAGGAGGAAGGCAAGGCACTACCTGTCCAGAGACCGGTATATTACCTGAGCGAAGTACTGTCGGCCTCCAAGCAGAACTACCCCCACTACCAGAAGATGTGTTATGGCGTACAGTTTACTGCCAAGAAATTGAAGCCTTACTTTCAAGAGCATCCAATCACTTTGGTCTGCACGGCTCCACTTGCCGAGATCATCGGAAGCTGAGATGCTTCTGGCCGAGTGGCCAAGTGGGCCATAGAGCTGGCTCCCTACACCATCTACTACCAGCCCCGCACCGCCATCAAGTCACAAGCACTGGCCGACTTTCTCGTCGACTGGGACGAGACCCAGTACCTACCTCCAGCGCCCGACTCCACCCATTGGCGGATGCATTTTGACGGCTCCAAGATGCGCACCGGCTTGGGAGCCGGTGTCGTCCTCACTTCCCCTAAAGGCGACAAACTCAAATACGCACTGCAAATCCATTTTGCCGCCTCCAACAACGTCGCCGAGTACGAGGCGCTCATTCACGGGCTCCGGCTTGCCAAAGAACTTGGCATTCGCCGGATCCTGTGTTATGGCGACTCAGACTTAGTGGTCCAACAGTCATCTGGCGACTGGGACGCCAAAGATGCAAACATGGCGAGTTACCGTTTCCTCGTGCAGCAACTCAGTGGGTATTTCGAGGGGTGCGAATTCCTCCATGTGCCAAGAAACGACAACGACCAAGCAGACGCCTTGGCACGAATCGGCTCTACCCACCAAGCAATACCATCCGGCGTCGCCCTTCAACGCCTCCTCAAGCCGTCTGTCAAGCCTTCACCAGAATCAGACTCCATCTTCGTGCCGGCTCCTCCCGAAGAAGTCGGATCCGACTCCAGAGCCTCGGCAGACGGTACGGGGATTTTGGCAGATGGCTCCAAAGCCGCCACAGTCGAGGCCGGCCCAGGGACTGCGGTGACGGGCTTGAAGACTCCAGAACTCGACCCAAGAGTCGCGCCAGTCGGCCTGGGGACTTCATTAACCCAGCAAGCAGTTGTTGACTCCAACCCGCTGCCTCCCAGCCCAGCCGACCTCGTCCAAGTCGCAGTTCTGGCAGTCGAAGAAATAGCAGCACCCTCATGGGCCCAGCCCATCCTCAAATTCCTGGTGAGCAAAGAGCTGCCGACTGATGAGACCTCAGCTCGGCAAGTACAACGCCGAGCGGCAGCCTACACCATAGTCAACAGAGAGCTGGTCAGGCGCAGCGTCACAGGTGTCTACCAGTGCTGCATAGAGCCAGAGCAAGGCCAAGCAATTCTCAAAGACATCCATCAAGGCGAGTGCGGCCACCATGCCGCTTCAAGAGCACTCGTCGCAAAATTCTTTCGACACGGTTTCTTCTGGCCGACTGCCTTAGAAGAGGCCAAGGAATTGGTCCAAAAATGCAAAGCGTGCCAGAAGTTCAGCTCCAAGCCGCACCAGCCGCCTTTTGCACTCAAGACCATCCCCATTGCCTGGCCTTTCGCAGTTTGGGGTCTAGACATGGTGGGACCATTCAAGACGGCACGAGGTGGCTTAACTCACTTACTCGTCGCAGTGGACAAGTTCACCAAGTGGATAGAAGCGAAGCCAATCAAGAAACTGAACGGTCCGACTGTCGTGACTTTCATCTCCGATATCACAATTCGGTACGGCATACCACACAACATCATCACCGACAACGGCACAAATTTTGCCAAGGGCGCCTTGGCCCGTTTTTGCGCAACACGGGGCATCCGACTGGACCTAGCGTCCGTCGCCCATCCACAGTCAAACGGCCAGGTGGAGCGAGCAAATGGCCTCATCCTGTCCGGCATCAAGCCCCAGCTGGTCGAGCCTCTGGAGCGCTCGGCTGGCTGCTGGCTCGATGAGTTGCCAGCCGTCCTCTGGAGTCTACGCACAACTCCAAACAAGTCAACCGGCTTCGCGCCTTTCTTCCTTGTCTACGGTGCCAAAGCCGTCATCCCAACGGACATAGAGTTCGACTCCTCGCGAGTCACCATGTACACCGAGGAGGAGGCAGAAGAAGCACGTCAAGACGGTGTCGATCTGCTGGAAGAGGGCCGGCTGTTGGCACTCAGCCGGTCCAGCATCTACCAGCAGAGCCTGTGCCGATACTACAACAGCAAGGTCAAGCCGAGATCTTTCCAAGAGGGTGACCTTGTGCTTCGGCTGATCCAGCGAACAGCCGGCCAGCACAAGCTGTCGGCACCTTGGGAAGGCCCTTTCATCATCAGCAAAGTGCTGGGCAACGACTCCTACTACCTGATTGATGCTCAGAAGCCCCGAGCACGCAAGAGGGACGACTCCGGCAAAGAGACAGAGCGGCCATGGAATGCAAATCTCCTCCGAAGATTTTACAGTTGATGTAGTATGTACCACGCTACCTTTTGTATTAAAGTACCAAGACTTCGGTCCCCCGAGACGAGCTCGGGGACTGCCCTCTTTTGTCTATATGATAAAAGTTATGCCTACGAGTATGTTACTCTTTGATTGCCGCTTGGCACCGGGCTCGACAGGTCGGCCCGGGGACTTGCTGCCTTGCACTATGAAATGCTTCCTGCAGCCGGACAAGTAGTGTGTGGCGCCTAAGTCGTCTCCTGTCAAAAGCCGTAGCTCACAGAGCGACTGTACGGTGGGCAGGAGCAAGGTAGAATGGGCGTTCGCATGAAAAATGGCTAAGGACTCAAAGCATAAAACATAGCTTAAAGCCGGCTTCCAGCCTTCCTTTTTCTTTTCGCAAACCGACTATTAAGCAGTCGGCTCACCGCCTTCTATCCAACTTGCTAAAAAACTCTAAAACTGCTAAGTACTTGCCTTCCCAAAGTAGCCAAGCATTTGATCCAACGGCAGTCCGCAGAGCGGCTGTCTGACTGGCAAGACAGGCAACTAAGGGAAAGGGGCACAGGAACAAGCCAAAAGAGCAATAAGAAAGAAAAGATAGAACTCGGATAAATATTTACATAGCATAGGCCCTTGGCCGAATCTTCGAGCAGCAGTTCAAAATACACCCCCCTGGTGGAATTGTGCAAATTAACAAGTTCTTCAAGACTACTAAAGCAAATAAAATAAAGATAAGGCGGCAGCTTAGGAAGCGGCAGACGGATTCGGAGGGTCGGAGGAGGCGGCAGCGTCAGGCGTTGGGGTGGCCGGCCAGGCAGTCTCGGCTTGATCGCCTCCGGCGGCAGTCGGCTCGGTCGCACGCGGCTCGTTGCTGGAGGCGCGGTCGAGCTGAGGCTGGTTGTCTGCCCATCTTCTGGTGCCTCTGTCTCGCCTCCGTCCTCCGCCTCGCGTTCCTCCTCGACGCTGGAGTCGATCACCTCCGCCGAGTCCTCGCCGTAGTCTGGGTTCATCCCAAACCACTCCGGCGGTACCTCCTAGCCGTCTTCAGACCGCTCGGGGACGAAGATGCTGGTGTCGGTGTACTCGGCGATCGCCGCGGCACGCTTGACGAGGGCGTCTTCTGCGGCTGCCAGCTCCGGCTGGGCCTCTGACCGGAGTGTGGCCAGCCGGTCTAGATCCAGCGCCGGATACCACGCCTTGACGAACTCCAAGGCCCGGCGCGCTCCAGCTCGGGCCGACGAACCCTTCCATGCCTCAAGACGACTAGCCGCGACCTCTAGCCAGTCGGCAGTCAGGCTAGGGGTGCGCGGAGCCTGCATGTCCGGCCATAGGGCGGCAATCGCCTAGGCACCGACATGTTGAAGCTGGCGCAGCATCCGGTGAGTCGGCCGAAGGCGAGCCTTGATGCTCAGGATATGCTCATCAAGGGTTCGGGGGGCGTCGGCGGCGATGTCTGCACCTTCCGCCCGCCGATCTTCACGGTCAGCCTCGATGGCTTGGATGGCGGCCTACGAGTGCCCAGGGAAGAAGTCTGCCAAGACGGAAGAAACGAAGAAACAAGTCAAAAATCAGGAGTCGGCACGATTTATAATCGGCAGCTCGAAGAAAGAAAGTAAAGAAACTCACCATCAACAATGTCTTCAATCTCATGGAAGCCGGAGGCCAGCATTGCCTCTTTGTCAGTCCAGGAGGAGCGCTCGCTTGCGAACTCGGCCAGGAGGGCGGTTTCCGCCTCTTCCGCCTCCTTTTGTGTCTTCGCAAGCAGCTCCCTCTGCTCTGCCAATTGAGTGCCCAGCAGATCACGCTCTGTGGCGAGCTTGCTGCACTCCTCCCCCTTGGCGCGCAGCGCGGAGTGGGCTTCGCTCAACTGCTGTTGAAGAACAGCGTTGGCTTCTGAAGAGAAGGAAGAAAGAAGGTGTTAAGTCATCAATAAGAAGGTCGTCGGGGAGATCCGGCCCGACTGCTTAGCAGTCGGCCCGAATCTCGGTGACTACAGCCCGCGGGTGCGCCAGCGCGCCCCCGCAAGGAAGGAAAAGGACTCACTCTGGCTCTCCAACAGGTCAGCGGTCCACTTGCCCAGCTCTTCAACGTTGCGGTTGAAGGCGGTGACTCGGAGGTTGTGGTAGTCCCGCGACAAGCATTTCAGAAAAAAATTAGTACCCGAAACTCACCAATTGGAGTTCTGGGCCGCCTGCTCAGCAACCGGCCCGAAACTCGGGGACTACACCCAGTGGGTGCGCTGGCACGCCCCCACAGAGAGGAACAAAAACAAGAAAAAAAGAGGACCAAAGAGAAAGCATACCCGGACGGCTGCTCGCGACGCCAGGTATGCCTTGGTGCAATTCTGTATCGCGTCGCCCTCAGCTCGCAGCTTCGTTTGGACGTCCAGAAGCGCCTGGTTCAGTGGCGCCATGCCGCCTCCTCGCACCCACCCAATGGGCGCGGCGCTCGTCGCTTCGGCGTCTGGGATCGCTGAGCTGGCGGTGCTGGTCTCAAGGGGGCGTGGCGTCGAAGTCGCCGTCTCAAGACGGCTGCGCATTGGCGAGCTGACTTGAAGGAGTAGCCTCGCCATGGCCTCGTCTTCAGTCGGCGGTACCGGCGGATCCGCCGACTGTTCGCCTTGCGCGCTCCCAGACGGCAGCGGAGGTGGCGGCGGAACGATCACGTCCGGCATGGAGGAAGTCGCCTCCTTCCCTCTCCAGGATGGGGTTCTCGCCGCCGGCTTCCCCAGTCTGCCCCGTGAACTCCGGAGGCGGCGGCGCAGAGTTTAGCGGGATGACGAACACCGCCGATTGACGTGCGCGGCCTCCACAGCTTGCCGCTTCGTCGCGGCGACGGCTTCGGCCTTGGCCAGTTTCTTCTTGGCGGAGGCCTCCCCCTTATCGGCCTCCACCTTCTCCAGGCGGGCGGCCTCTTCCTCATTGCGCTTTTCCTGCGCATTCCGCTCCATCGCCTCCCGGAGGTCGGCGGCGGGGTCAATCTGCCGAGTGGTGGCGGACGTCTCCGCTGACCCCATGACGGAGGCGGCGACGACCCTCTCAAGAGTGAGGGGAGCCCTGAAGCGAGGGAAGCAAGTAAAAGACTCAGACAAAGCTACAGAGAAAGAATAAAGCGTCAAGACGGAATACTCACGCGGAGACCAGCGGCGGCTTCTTCACTTCCTTGCGGAAGCGGGCGGCCTTCGCGGTCGCCTCGTCCCGTTTGGTCGCCGCAGCCGAACTCTTGGGCTTCTTCGGCCGACTGCCGAAAAAAGTCGGCATGACCCTGCGCTTCTTCCCACCGCCCGGAGCACCCGACACGGCAGAAGAGCCCGCACCAGGATGGCTGGCTCCTGGCCAGGGGCGGGGGGCGACCTCCTCATCATCGTTAGGCCAGTCCTCTATACTGGCCCCGAGCCGCGGGCCGCCTCCTCCCTCGGCATCGTCTTCCAAAGCCGCCGCCCCCAGATCGGGGTCGTCGACGTCGCTCTCCGCCCGGTAGGCAAGGAACTCACGGGCCAGCCCCGAGGTGCCGGCTGGTGGATGGAGGAGGGGATTCTGACCAAAGCCGACTGGTCAGGTCGCACAAAATAGACTCGGCAAGAAAGAAGACAACTCGAAGAAGGAAAGAAAAGGGCAACTCACTGTAGGTGGGGGGTTGGCGCGGGAGTATGGCTCCTTGCTGAACTACCAGTCCTCCAGCAGCTTGCTGTCCGAGAGGTAGTTGACCATGTAGGCCACCTTCTCGTGAGGCATGTCCTTGGTGCACATCCGACTCGGGTCACGGCGCCCGCTCATTTGACATATCATGTCGGGGCGGCCTTGGAGCGGGAGAACTCGGCACGCCACGAAGGCGGCCAGCTGGTCCGGACCAGTCAGGCCCTTCGACTGTGTCAGCACTCGGAGTCGTGTGACGGCGCCGGCTCCTGCAAGCGTCAGCGACTTGGCCCGGAACGACCAGTTGGGCAATCTCCCAGCCGGCGGGCCGACTTCGAAGGCCGGCAGGTTGACCCAATCGCCCCCCGCGAAGACGCTCTTCACGTAGAAGTACGATCGCTGCCACATCTTCACCAGCTTTATCATCTTGATGGTGGGGAAGGGGTTGTCGGCCCCCAACCTCCGCACTGCGATGAATGCGCCACACTGAGCCGGCACGCCTGCAGCCTGGGTGCCGAGCTTGCAGAAGAAAAACTCCCCCCAGAGCTTGAGGGTGGGGAGGACTCCGAGTAAGCCTTCGCACAAAGCCACGAAGGCGGACAGCAGCACCACCGTATTGGGCATGAGGTGGTGCGGCTGGAGGCCGTAGAACTCCAGAAAGGAGCGGAAGAAGCTGCTCGCCGGCAGCCCCAATCCGCGCAGGTAGTGCGAGCGAAAGATGACCCGCTCGCCCTCCTCTGGCGCTGGGGAAATCTCCCCCCTCGGTGCAAGACGCACCCGCACGTAATCTTCGCCGGGGAGCCGACTAGTCTTGCGGAGGAACTCGATGTGGTCGTCGTGAACCTCTGAGCCGTCCCAGGTGCCGGAATGCACCGAGGGAGGCGGACGGCAGAAGAAGAACTCATCGTGAGCTGATCGCCGCGGCGTTCGGCAAAGCTTGGGCGCGCAGCGGAGCGAAGAAGAAGAAGAAGAAGAAGGAGAAGAGCAAGGAGTAGTGGGAAGGAGGGGCGCGCGTGCTCTGCCGCGCCCCCCTCCTCCCCCTACTTATAGCCTCAAGGGCTGCGAAGCCGAGGGGGCGGTCGTGGGATTTACTACGCCCATGGCCCCACGACCCCCACGTTTCCACGACAAAGTTACTGCGTGCAGTAACTCCACGAGAATCCCAACCGTCCGCCTGGGCCACAGCGGATCCGCTCGGGTGCCGAGGCGCGGTAGTGGCGGGCCCCGCCTACGGGCCTGTCCCGTCACGCGCATAGGCTGGCAGACTGGCCCGGCCGCGTGTTATCACGTGACAGGCCCGGAATGGGCGGCGGCCTGGAGGCTTAGCCAGCACGCTACTTGGATCCCGCCGCGACGTTCGAAATATTGTGCGAGTCAGAGTTGGGCGAGTCCGACTCCTTCTAGCCGGCCCAGCAGAAGTCAAGCAAGATCCATATCTCAGGCACCCAGAAAGAGAAACTGCTGAGGCTCCTCGGCCGATCGTCCGCGGCGCCTCATCAGCTTCGGGGACTACTGTCGGAGTATTGGGCGACGGGTAGGCTAACCCGAGTCCCAGAACCTTTCAAGACATTGGGGCAGGCTGCGCCCCTCAAGACCCCAGGACAAAGAGCCGCCTTCTGAGGAGTCGGCGGCAAGGCCGCCGACTAGCCACTCACGGCCATGTCCCAGGGACGACTTCAGCACAAACCGACTCCTGACTGACGACTTCCCAAGAAGCCGGCCTTGGGGAGTCGGCCCGCGACTCCAGCAAAACCCCATGTCCTCATCAAGAGGGACAGGACAGGGGAGTGGCTACAGTGAAGACTGCTCCCACCCCTTTCCAAAGGCAAGCATGGCCACAGTACGCCGTACCCGCGGAGATCTCCGTGCGACATGGCACTGTTGCCATGCTGGCCCTAACATCAGCACCGATGGACCGAATCCTGCGCCCACGACGGCTTGTCTGTACGACATTTGGGCGGCGGGTCCCACCGGCCAGCGGGATCCTAGAAGACGGCGAGTGCGCCACAAGTCGGACCCGTCGGGAGTCGGCCCCCGAGAGTCGGCCAGACCCTCCCCCAGGGCCCATGCGCCATTAATCAGATGTGACGGAGAGTGGCAATAGTGATCGCCCGCCAGGCGGCGGGGCTGTTGCCACGACTCCATGATGAAGCCCGCGTCATTAGAAGCACGGCTACAGTAATCAACAGCCGGCAAGACCTGCCCGCGGCGAACGCGGCCTATCGGCTCTGTACCTAGCCAGTCGGCGGGGCCCACCAGTCGGCTGGCCCCACCAGTCGGTGGAGAAGACGGAGGCCGGAGGCACTGACGGCTGGGCCCGCGTCCAGCCGGATTACCATTGTACCCCTGGGGGGTAGGCCTATATAAACCCCCCAGGGCACCCATGCACAGGGTTGGAATCCATTAGCTCTAAACCAGATCATATAGGAGGGAGAGATCTAGCCTTGCTCTCTCCTACCTCCAGGAAACAGCTCAAGGAGCAATCGTGTAAACACTTTGCCATAGTGATCATGCGGAGACCCCGTAGAGCAGCAGTAGGGGTATTATCTCCCCGGAGAGCCCTGAAGCTGGGTAAGATTCACCGGCGTGCATGTCTACGCCTCATCCCGTTTCCAGGCACCGGCGACGTTCTACTCGCCCCCACCATGATAAGCCATCCTTTGGCATATGTCGCACCCAACCCCCGACAGAAGCAGAGGAGAGGAAAGGGAAGGCTACTATAGATGCTTTTCAGAGAGTGCCCAGAGGTCAGAGATCTGCTGCAGTGCCAATGCCTGATACTAGAGCAACTACTTCAGCACCAGCAGCAACAGTTTCAGTGCCACCTCTACTTGCCACTCCACCAGCTCCAACAACATCTACTGATGCCTTCGTCCTTGGATTCCTCTCTACACCACCTCTCGAAGATCGAGCCTAGAGAGACGCATAGCACTATGCATTTTGAAACTTTTTGGTAACTTGTTGCCAAAGGGGGAGAAATATATATAGATCATAGGTTTCGAGAGAGAGTGTTTTGAATCTTTGTCTCTCTTGCTATTTGGTTGATACTTTTGTGTGTGCTAGTTTGATACTCTTTATGTTTGTGTGCGAGATACTTGTATGATCTTGTGTTTGATCATATCCTACTTTAATGCTTGCTTGGATGATATTATCTTTGCTATCTCATATATGATCATTCACTTTGCTTGGTGATGAGTGCATGTTTTAATTCCTATCATTTTGAGCGCTCCACCAAGATGTATGTGACATGGAAGAGTAACCCATGTTCCTAATCGATTGTGCATTTGCATTCAAACGTAAATTTCAAATAATGCACAAATTTAGGAGGAGCTCTTACTTATCACATACTTCTCAAAGCGACGATGTATTTCAATCTTATTATCATTTGTCGAAGCTTTGATCTATATGGTGTCATCAACTACCAAAAAGGGGGAGATTGAAAGTGCAACTATACCTGGGTTGTTTTGGTAATTACTAACAACATATAACTCATTGAACTAATGCTATTTTAAGATGATCATTTCAGAAAGCTCAATGATTGGCATGTCATGGATTAGGAATGTGGACCCCTCAAAATGCTAAGGACACATATTGGCTCAAGCTCAAGACTCTACATTTTCATTTTAGTGATCCAAGATCACATTGAGTCCATAGGAAAAGCCAATACTATTAAAAGGGGATGAGGTGTTGCTTAATGGCTTACTTACTCAAAATGCTTAGTGATATGCTCCAAAAGCCCTCAACCACTTTCCCATGTCCACATATGTCCCAAACCAAAAGTCAAACCCGGCCCTACCGATTTGATCCATCCGGCGCCATCGAGTTCACTTGACATAGCCACTGCCAGAAACCCTAGTCACTTCGGCCTCACCGATAGGGATCTCGGTCTCACCGAGATGGGATTGCAAACTCTCTATTTCCCTTTGTAATGTTTCGGTCCAACCGAGATGAGTGATCGGTCCCACCGAGTTCGCAATGCAAACTCTTTGTTTCCCTTTCATAATGTTTCGGTCTCACCGAAATAAGAGATTCGGTCCCACCGAGTTTGCCTGACCAACTCTCAGGTTAGCTTATTACCAAAATCAGTCCCACCGAGTTTGTGTAATCGGTCTCCCCGAGATTACTTTATGCCCTAACCCTTATGAAATTGGTCCCACCGAGTTGACATGTCGGTCCCACCGAAAAGCCTAACGTTCACATTTTGAACTAAATCAGTCTGACCGAGTTTCTTGATTTGGTCCCACCGAGTTTGGTAAATTGTGTGTAATGGTTAGATTTTGTGTAGAGCCTATATATACCCCTCCACCCACTCTTCATTTGTGGAGAGAGCCATCAGAACATGCCTACACTTCCAGCATTCATTTTCTGAGAGAAAACCACCTACTCAAATCATCTTTTCACCAAATCCAAATCCGTCAGAGAGAGTTGAGTGTTGGGGAGACTATCATTTGAAGCACAAGGACAAGGAGTTCATCATCAACACACCATCTATTACCTTTTGGAGAGTGGTGTCTCCTAGATTGGTTAGGTGTCACTTGGGAGCCTTTGACAAGATTGTGGAGTTGAACCAAGGAGTTTGTACGAGCAAGGAGATCGCCTACTTCGTGAAGATCTACCCTAGTGAGGCAAGTCCTTCGTGGGCGATGGCCATGGTGGGATAGACAAGGTTGCTTCTTCGTGGACCCTTCGTGGGTGTAGCCCTCCGTGGACTCGCGCAACTGTTACCCTTCGTGGGTTGAAGTCTCCAACAACGTGGATGTACGATAGCACCACCTAGCGGAACCACGCCAAAAATCCCCGTGTCTACATTGCGTTTGCTCCCTCCAAACTCCTCACTTTACCTTCATGTGCAATGTTTTACATTCCGTGGCTATACTCTTAGACTTGCATGTGTAGTTTGATTGCTTAACTTGTGCAAAGTTGCTAAAATCTGCCAAGACTTAAAATTGGGAAAAGGATACTGAGGGAGTCCTGGATTAGGGGGTCTCCGGATAGCCGGACTATATCCTTTGGCTGGACTATTGGACTATGAAGATACAAGATTGAAGACTTCGTCTTGTGTCCAGATGGGACTATACTTGGCGTGGAAGGCAAGCTTAGACAATACGGATATGTATATCTCCTCCTTTGTAACTGACCTTGTGTAACCCTAGCCCCCTCCGGTGTCTATATAAACCGGAGGGTTTTAGTCTGTAGGACAACATACAATCATACCATAGGCTAGCTTCTAGGGTTTAGCCTCTCTGATCTCATGCTAGATCTACTCTTGTACTACCCATATCATCAATATTAGTCAAGCAGGACGTAGGGTTTTACCTCCATCAAGAGGGCCCGAACCTGGGTAAAACATCGTGTTCCCTGCCTCCTATTATCATCCTCCTTAGACGCACAGTTCGGGACCCCCTACCCGAGATCCGTTGGTTTTGACACCAACATTGGTGCTTTCATTGAGAAAACTCTTCGGCGGCAGCGGATTAAACCTCATCTATGAGGAAACTCTTCAAAAGATGGAAATAGACTGGAACCGCATTGAGCAAAGTAGCACAACCTTTAGAGGAATCATCCCCAGTCGGGAAGCACGTTGTGCTGGGAAAATCACACTAGATTTGGTATTCGGCACGCCGGATAATTACAGGTCTGAAGAAATTACATTCCAAGTGGCCCTGTTCAGCAGTGGTTATCACACTCTTTTAGGACGGGAGGCGTTCACAATCTTCCAAGCCGTACCCCATTACGGGTACATGAAGCTCAAAATGCCTGGGCCCAACGGAATCATCACTCTTGCCAGTGATCCGGACACAGCACTCCGCACCGAAAACAGAACAGCTGCACTGGCCCTCGAGGCATTATCCGAAGCCCTCTCGGCCGAGGAATTAACCACGCTACGCTCCACAGTGGACAGGGACGACCTGATACTTGACAAGAGATCCAAGTCCACCTCTTTTAAACCAGCGGATGAAATAGTCAAATTCCAAGTCCACCCAACGGACCCCACAAAAACAGCATCCATCGGGGCACAGTTAAACCCTGCTGTGAATGACGCACTACGAGAGTTCCTGCGCGAGAACTGGGACATATTTGCCTGGCATCCCTCAGACATGCTAGGAATCCCACGCAGGCTGGCCGAGCATAGCCTCAATATCCTAAAGGGATTCAAGCCGGTCAAGCAAGCTCTTCGGCGTTTCTCAGAGAAATAAAACACCCAGACTGGCTAGCAAACCTGGTGATGGTACCAAAGACGGACAAATCCTGGCGCCTTTGTGTCGATTTCAAAGACCTCAATAAAGATTTCCCAAAGGATCCATTCCCCCTCCCACGCATCGATCAAATCATTGATGCTACCGCAGGACACGAGTCATTGTGTTTCCTCGACGCATACTCCGGTTACCACCAAATCAAGATGGCGGAGTCCAACCAAGCCATAACGGCATTCATCACACCATACGGTCCCTTCTGTTTTAACACAATGCCTTTTGGGCTCAAAAACGCCAGCGCAACATATCAGCGCATGATTCAGACATGTCTAGAGAAACAAATCGGCAAAACAGTAGAGGCATACATAGACGATGTGGTCGTCAAAACCAAACACGTCGACTCTTTGATAGACGACTTGAGGCTCACATTTGACAACCTCCGAACATACGACATCAAGCTCAATCCGGAAAAATGCGTTTTTGGCCTACCAGCCTGAAAGCTCTTGGGCTTCATTGTCTCCAGTAGAGGTATTGATGCTAATCTGGCCAAAATTCGAGCTTTGTCACAGTTGGCTACCCCAACAGACCTCAAACAAATCCAGAAGTTAACTGGATGCATGGCGGCTCTAAGCCGCTTTATCTCTCGCTTAGGAGAAAAGGCTTTACCCCTTTATCGCCTCCTTCGGCGCACCGAACACTTCGAGTGGACGGACGCGGCCACAGCCGGATTGGAAGAAATAAAGGCCATCTTGGCAACCAACCCAATCCTGGCCGCGCCAAACATCAGCGAACCAATGTTGTTGTACATTGCGGCAACTCATCAAGTTGTAAGCGCGGTGCTTATTGTCAAACGAGAAGCAGACGGACATAAATTCCCTCTTCAAAAGCCGGTATACTATGTATCCACTGTCCTCACTCCATTCAAATGATGGTACCCGCATTACCAAAAGATAGGATATGCGGTATTCATGGCATCGCGGAAGCTGCGACACTACTTTCAAGAGTGTTCGATTACAGTAGCCTTGGAAGTGCCACTTAATGATATTATAAACAACCGTGACCCTACGGGCCGGATTGCTAAATGGGCCATTGAGCTCCTCCTGTTCGACATAACATATAAACCTCGATTTGCCATTAAGTCACAAGTATTGGCCGACTTCGTCGCCGAATGGACGGAGGCCGAACTCCCTAAAGAGTACGGCGCATACTCCAATTGGATCATGCACTTCGACGGTTCTGAAATGATGGCTGGTCTAGGGGCTGGCGTCGTCCTGACGTTCCCAACCGGAGATACCATTCAGCATGTATTGCAAATATTGACAGACTCCAACAACACAGCCGAATATGAAGCTCTGTTGCATGGTCTTCGAATGGCGGTCTCTATGGGCATTCAACGCCTGGAGGTGCGTGGGGATTCAAACCTCGCAATATCCCAAATAAATGGAGACTTTGACACCAAGGATTCGAAAACGGCGGCCTATCGAAACACCGTCCTAAAAATGTCAGCTAGGTTCGAGGGGCTCAAATTTCACCATGCGGCTCAGGAAAACAATCAGGCGGCGGATATCCTCGCCCGCATCAGCGCAAAACGTGATGCGGTCCCCCCAACATATTTTTGAAAGGCTGTTCAAGCTATCCGTAGTATGGGAAGGGGACACCAGTAACAACAGTCCGGACCCGGCCAAAATACCCAATACCGAACTCTCTGACACAATCGGAGGCTCTGCCACCAAAATAACACCTTCAGCCCACAAAATAATGGCCATTGTTGCCCCGTGGACAGAACCGTTCCTGGCCTACCTAACTAGACAGGAACTTCCGGAGGACCAAAATGAGGCACGCTGCATAGTGCGGCGATCCAAGGCCTACAGGGTCCATGAGGGCGAATTCTACAAAAAAAAGTACTACCAGAGTCCTTCAAAGGTGCATCTCCGAAGAGGAAGGGCGGAATCTTTTGGCAGAAATTCACGCCGGACTCGGCGGTCATCACGCCGCAACCCGGGCTCTTCTAAGCAAGGCCTTCCGTACAGTATTCTATTGGCCAACGGCCGGGGCAGATGCACAGGACTTGGTCCAACGCTGCGCCGGTTGCCAGCTCTTTCCAAATCAAAGCCACATGCCACCCACCGCCCTGCAAACAATCCCCATTACATGGCCCTTTGCGGTCTGGGGGCTTGAGATGGTTGGACCCCTTAAAGGGGGAACCCACAAGAAAAAATACTTATTGGTCATGGTGGATAAATTCACCAAATGGATAGAGGCCAAACCTGTTAAAACAGCTGAATCCGGACCAGTGATAGACTTCATATCCGGGGTTGTACACCACTATGGCGTCCCCCACAGCATCATCACTAATAATGGCACGAACTTCATGGCTGACGAGGTAAAACTCTGGTGCAGCAAAATGGGCATCAAGCTCGATTATGCTTCAGTCTATCACCCACAAACCAACGGTCAAGTCGAGCGAGCCAGCGGTCTTATAATGAGCGGTATTAAACTCAGATTAATGCGCTCCTTAACGGAGTCTAACACGCACTGGGTAGAGGAGCTCGACTCCGTACTCTAGGGGCTGCGGACCACGCCAAATCGTAGTACCGGATATACACCCTTCTTTATGGTGTACGGGGAAGAAGCAGTCTTGCCCTATGACATAATTCATGACTCAACTCGAGTGCGCATGTACAAAGAAAGAGAAGACGAGCTCGACCGGCAGGACAGTTTGGACACCCTGGAGGAGGAGCGCGACGTAGCCAAAGCCCGTTCCGCATTTTATCAGCAACAGGCTCGCAGATACCAAAGTAGAGAAGTACGGGCCAAAACATATAACGTTGGCGAACTAGTTCTACGCCTGCCGGATAAGAAAAAGAACAAGCTCGAGCCCAAATGGGAAGGTCCCTTCATTATTGACTAATTTCTGGCCGGTGGAGCGTACCGACTGCTAGATGCGTCGACTAGTCAACTCGAGCCGAACCCATGGAATGCGGCCAGGCTCCGAAGATTCTACGCCTAGCACCGGACTCTAAGTTAGTCCCCTCCCTTTGTCCATTTTTCGCATATGCATTATCTGTCTCATTTTTCTTTCTTTCTTTTATTATTTCTCTAGGCCTTCAAGGGTCACCTTATGCCTCGCCTGCACATTACAGATGCGCTAGCCGCACTCTTCATACCTGGGGGCTTCTTTCACAGAAGCTTAAATTATTTATCTGGGCCTCATGTCCCACACATGTGTTATACTTCCGCATGTACCTTTTTTCACCATTATATGCATCGATATGACTTCAGTTTTGGCCAAGATGGGTTGTCTGGCTCTTGCATTTATGCCCTACATTCCCGTTAATTCGGCTAGGGCATAAGGAGAGCACCTTTGCGATTGTTACTGTCGGGTCAGCCGGATGTGTACCCCAGACTGGGTGAAGCCGAAAGCTAGCGTTCTTAAGGGAATATTTGGTCGGTGAACAAAAGTTTTATTTATTGTCCATATCTGCCCCCAGATATTTTTTCTGCGTTTCCTATCACAGTCCGGACTTGCACTTTAGGGCATGCTTACCCAGGGAAAGGAACCCTTAACGGAACTATTCTCCCTGGAAGATGTTTCTTACTACCCATGTAATATAACATAACTAGTTGGGCACTTGTCTGACAAAGCACTAATGACCCCTACACTTGGTCTCCACGCATACCCCGGTTCTTATATAACTGAGCGGGTATTCGGATACACTCCGGACTATTGGCCCGGAGGTTAAAGCGAAAAGGTCCGCAACGACAAATGATCTACAATCCGGCTAGATGGCATTATACATGTCACTTTAATTACATAGACATGCAAACTGACTAAATTCCTCTTCTATACCATCCAACAGGCGGTCTAGCTTACAATCCTGTTGAGAATATTTTGCGGCTATTTCTACTTTCCCATAAACTAAGCTAATGGGGATCTCTTTTCCGTCGGGCCCCACAGGTCCGACTTCGGCCATGTGATTTGGGTCTGCCTTGGTATACCGCGTCTTCACCATGGCCCAGGCTTCTCTGGCACCCTGTCGGCAGGCTGATATCTTCCATAGTCGGAAGCGCTGCCGTGCTCCCTTGAGCTTCTCCATAAGCTCGGCAACGCCCTCTGGCAGGGAGACGGACGGCCACAAGGCCTAGGCAACACCCTGCATCACCTGCCGAACTTGTTCATGCAGATGTGACAGCTCGGACAGAAGATCACCCGCAGACCCGGGCATTTCCTCCGCGGGACGATCCGTTAGCATACCTACAGACATAACGCTGTTAGTCGACTTCTTCGCCAAACTCCTTTAAAAGGATTCGTTCAAGCACTTACTGAAAATGCCGCGCCGAAGCCGCTTATTCTCCTTCTCGGAGTCTGCAAGCTGGCCACGAACGTCTTTTAGTTCCACGCTCAGCTTAATATTGGCATCTTGGAGATTGTTTTTCTCCCGCCTAACTTCAGTCAGCACGCGTTTGCCAGCCTCTAGCTGTCGCATAACATGTTGGACCTCCAGATTCATCTACAACATCTGTTGTTAGATCTGCAGCCACGGCACACACTATATGGTAACCATCATTCTTTAAAGTAAATGTTACCAGCGGGAGGTTTTTTCTGTTCTTGCAATGCGGCAACAGCGGCCCGCAGTTGGGTCTTGCATTCCTCCAGCTCCTGGGACAGCCTAGTATTCTTCTCTGTAAGAACCTGCACGATAAAGATGATCCTTAAATCAGTTCTGCTAACTGTTTCAAGTCGCAGGGGCTACTAATACATATAAATCACCAGATTCACTCACCCGTACATCCTTTACATACTGATTCGTGGCTCTGGCTAGACCATCTTGAGAGGCACGGAAGTACGCCTCTCCAGAATTGAAGGCATCAAATGCCTCTAGTGAGAAACAAGCGTCACTGAGTACGGCCCGGCGGCGCCTATGATTCATGGCGCTTTCCACTTCTGAGTTAGTAGCGGATAATCTATCCGCATCCTCTGTAGGGGGATTATCCGGCACCTGCCCCATATCGGCTTCTGCCTCTATGTCCGGCCCTGGCGCCCGACTGGTGGAGGCATGATCGGCAACATCACCGGACATATTCCGACGAGCATTTTTTCTATTAAAGAAACACGGGTGTCATTACATTTTGAGAAAGACGACAACCAAGGAGCGGGGTTTTTATACCTTTGCGCCGGCGTCTCCGTCCTGACCGCCTTCCTTTTTGGCCTACCCGGCCTCGACGCCTGTGGTTGACGAGTTGATGCGGGTTCGGCAGGGCGTCCCGAACGCCTTCCCTGTAAAAAATGCCATGTGTATATGGTGAGTGAAGTGTTTAAAAGGGGATCCTAGTTTTTGGAGTTAGGATTTTTTTGGTTTTTCTTACTTGCGATCCAGGGAGCAGTCCGGGATAGTCGGCCGTAATGGCCACCATGGCATCGTCACAGCTTAACTGATAGAACTGCCGGTCTATCAGCTCCACGGAGATAACCGAATCTTCTTCAAGTCCAGAGTCGAGGGCCCGGTCAGGGTCCTCTAGTTGTGGAGAGGGGCTGCTTACCTCCTTTATGTCTTTTCGCAGTTCCTGCCGCAAAGTGGCAAGGTGAATACTTATGACAAAGAATGCGGGAAAAATGGGTGCAGAGAAATATAACTTACCCAGCTTGGAGGATTGTACATGGAGAATCCATCCCGTGGCTTGATGCGGATGAACTCCTCTTCCTCACCCTTGAACAGTTCGGACAGAATTTTTGCTAGAGCGACAACATTGTCTGGACCCTTACGCCCGCAGCGGGTGGCATCATCCGCCCCGTTATAATACCACAAGGGGTGCCCGCAATATTGAAGTGGCTGCACTCCCCGCATTATGCAAATCGACATAACTTCGATTATTTTCAATCCTGATTCAGCTAGTGCTTTGATCCGGTTCATCAGATAGAGGACTTCCCTGTTGTCTTCCGCCTAGGGTCTCCGTGGGCGCCAACTTCGGTGCTTCTTCAGAGGAGCATTGCTGAACTCAGGAAGACCCCGCCGAACAGGGTCCGGAAGGGGAACGTCCTCCATATAAAACCATTCCGAAGGCCAGTCTTCGGACGGCTTCTTCGGGGTACCGGACAGGTATCCGGTATTGGCGATGCGCCATATTTCGGCTCCGCCCACTTGATAAAGTGATTCCCTCTGTGTGCGAGGGACGTGGCAAATAGCCTTTTCCACAGCTCGAAGTGAGCCTCGCAGCCCAGGAACAACTCGTAGAGAGCAACATAGTCGGCGATATGTAGAATGGAGGCAGGGGTGAGATTGTGTAATTGGAGGCCGTAGAACTCGAGGAGCCCGCGGAGAAACAGATGAATTGGAAATCCGAGCCCCCTTAGTAAATAAGGAACAAGGCAAACTCGTTCCCCCATGGAGGGACAGGGAAAGCTCTCCGCTTGCTCCCCGCCATTGTAGGTGGCAAGCCCGGCTCGAACGGGCACCATATACGCCGGAGGGAGAAATCCCTTAGTCTGCAGCTCGACTAATCGACTGTGCGGGACTGAACACCTCTCCCAATCACTGGGATTAGGGCTACGGGGGCGGGAGAAGGAGCTGCGGAGGTCGGCTATGCTGAAATGGATCTTTCTGAAACGCGCTCTGATGGATTCTCGCTGGGGGAGGATGGTATGGATCGGATCTAAGAATCCCCGTCCCTTTAATAGACAATTTATTTATCTTGCTAGGGGGGCAAATGTAAAAACGCCCTGGCGCCTCGTATTCATTCGACGCGTGGGAGATAGCCCTTATTGGGCACAGAAGCCAAGAGGTCCGAACATTTATGGGACCGGACACTGCTTAAAAACACTTGGAAATTGGAGAAGAACCCGCCTTGCAATGCCGAAGACAATACTGCGCGCCAGACTCATCGTCATTGAAGCCTGGTTCGGGGGCTACTGAGGGAGTCCTGGATTAGGGGGTCTCCGGATAGCCGGACTATATCCTTTGGCCGGACTGTTGGACTATGAAGATACAAGATTGAAGACTTGGTCTCGTGTCCGGATGGGACTCTACTTGGCGTGGAAGGCAAGCTTAGACAATACGGATATGTATATCTCCTCCTTTGTAACCGACCTTGTGTAACCCTAGCCCCCTCCGGTGTCTATATAAAGCGGAGGGTTTTAGTCCGTAGGACAACATACAATCATACCATAGGCTAGCTTCTAGGGTTTAGCCTCTCTGATCTCGTGGTAGATCTACTCTTGTACTACCCATATCATCAATATTAATCAAGCAGGGCGTAGGATTTTACCTCCATCAAGAGGGCCCGAACCTGGGTAAAACATAGTGTTCCCATCCTCCTATTACCATCCGCCTTAGATGCACAGTTCGGGACCCCCTACCCGAGATCCGCCGGTTTTGACACCGACAGATACATTTTTATTTGATCAAGTAGTCTAATCACCCCCCCCCTTCTAGACATACTTTCGATCCTACACTTAAGCATTGCTACGGGTGAGAAGGTCTCATCGTAGTCAACTCCTTGAACTTGTCGAAAACCTTTCGCAACAAGTCGATATTTGTAGATAGTAACATTACCATCAGCATCAGTCTTCTTCTTGAAGATCCATTTATTCTCTATGGTTTGTCGATCATCGGGCAAGTCAACCAAAGTTCACACTTTGTTCTCATACATGGATCCCATCTCAGATTTCATGGCCTCAAGCCATTTCGCGGAATCTGGGCTCATCATCGCTTCCTCGTAGTTCTTAGGTTCGTCATGTTCTAGTAACATGACTTCTGGAATAGGATTACCGAACCACTCAGGTGTGGAACATACTCTAGTTGACCTACGAGGTTCGGTAGTAATTTGATCTGAAGTTTCATGATCATCATCATTAGCTTCCTCATTAATTGGTGTAGGCATCACCGGAATAGTTTTCTGTGATGAACTACTTTCCAATTCAAGAGAAGGTACAATTACCTCATCAAGTTCTACTTTCCTACCACTCACTTCTTTCGAGAGAAACTCCTTCTCTAGAAAGGATCCATTCTTAGCAACAAATATCTTGCCTTCGGATCTGTGATAGAAGGTGTACCCAACGGTTTTTTTGGGTATCCTATGAAGACACACTTCTTTGATTTGGGTTCGAGCTTATCAGGCTGAATCTTTTCATCGCAACCCCAAACTTTAAGAAACGACAGCTTAGGTTTCTTGCCAAACCACAGTTCATACGGTGTCATCTCAACGGATTTAGATGGTGCCCAATTTAACGTGAATGCAAATGTCTCTAATGCATAACCCCGAAACAATAGTGGTAAATCGGTAAGAAACATCATAGATCGCACCATATCTAATAAAGTACGGTTACGACATTTGGGCACACCGTTACGCTATGGTGTTCCAGGTGGCATGAGTTGCGAAACTATTCCACATTGTTTTAAATGAAGACCAAACTCGTAACTCAAATATTCGCCTCCGTGATATGATCGTAGAATCTTTATTTTCTAGTTATGATGATTTTCCACTTCAATTTGAAATTCTTTGAAATTTTCAAATGTTTCATACTTGTGTTTCATTAAGTAGATATACCCATATCTGTGAAGGTCAGAAAATAACGATACCCGCCACGAGCCTCAACACTCATCGGACCGCATACATCGGTATGTATTATTTCCAATAAGTCAGTTGCTCGCTCCATTGTTCCAAAGAATGGAGTCGTAGTCATCTTGCCCATGAGGCATGGTTCGCAAGCATAAAATGATTCATAATCAAGTGATTCCAAAAGTCCATCCGCATGGAGTTTCTTCATGCGCTTTACACCAATATGACCTAAACGGCAGTGTCACAAATATGTTGCACTGTCATTATCAACTTTGCATCTTTTGGCATCAATATTATGAATATGTGTATCACCACAATCGAGATTCAACAAAAATAGACCACTCATCAAGGATGCATAACCATAAAAGATATTACTCATATAAACAGAACAACCATTATTCTCTGATTTAAATGAATAACCGTCTCGCATCAAACAAGATCCAGATATAATGTTCATGCTCAACGCTGGCACCAAATGATAATTATTCAGGTCTAAATCTAATCCCAAAGGTAGATGTAGAGGTAGCGTGCCAACGGAGATCACATCGACCTTGGAACCATTTCTGATCCGCATCGTCACCCCGTCCTTAGCCAATCTTCGTTTAATCCGTAGCCCCTGTTTCGAGTTGCAAATATTAGCAACAAAACCAGTATCAAATACCCAGGCGCTACTACAAGCATTAGTAAGGTATACATCAATAACATGTATATCAAATATACCTTTGCTCACTTTGCCATCCTTCTTATCCGCCAAATACTTGGGGCAGTTCCGCTTCCAGTGACCAGTCCCTTTGAAGTAGAAGCACTTAGTTTCAGGCTTAGGTCCAGACTTGGGCTTCTTCCCGGGAGTAGCAACTTGCTTGCCATTCTTCTTGAAGTTCTCCTTCTTTCCTTTGCCCTTTTTCTTGAAACTAGTGGTCTTGTTAACCATCAACACTTGATGCTCCTTCTTGATTTCTACCTCCGCAGCTTTGAGCATTGCGAAGAGCTCAGGATTAGTCGTTTCCATCCCTTGCATATTATAGTTCATCATGAAGCCTTTGTAGCTTGGTGGAAGTGATTGAAGAACTTTGTCAATAACAATATCATCCGAAAGATTAACTCCCCGCAGAGTCAAGTGGTTATGGTACCCAGACATTCTGAGTATGTGTTCACTGACAGAACTATTCTCCTCCATCTTGCAGCTATAGAACTTGTTGGAGACTTCATATCTTGCAACTCGGGCATTTGCTTGAAATATGAACTTCAACTCCTGGAACATCTCATATGGTCCATGATGTTCAAAACATCTTTGAAGTCCTGATTCTAAGTCATAAAGCATGGTACACTGAACTATCGAGTAGTCATTAGATCGAGCTTGCCAGAGGTTCACAGCGTCAGTAGTTGCTCCTGGAGCAGGCTTTGCATCTAGTGTTGCATCAAGGATGTAATTCTTCTGTGCATCAATGAGGATAATCCTCAAGTTACGGACCCAGACCGTGTAGTTGCTACCATCACCTTTCAACTTAGCTTTCTCTAGGAACGCATTAAAATTCAAGGGAACGGTAGCACGGGCCATTGATCTACAACATAGATATGCAAAAACTATCAGGACTAAGTTCATGACAAATTTAAGTTCAATTAATCATATTACTTAAGAACTCCCACTTAGATAGGCATTCCTTGAGTCATCTAAATCAGCACGTGATCCATATCAACTAAACCATGTCTGATCATCACGTGAGATGGAGTAGTCTTCAATGTTGAACGTCTCTATGTTGATCATATCTACTATATGATTCACGTTCGACCTTTCGATCTCAGTATTCTGAGGCCATGTCTGTACATGCTAGGGTCGTCAAGTTTAACTCGATTATTCCGCACGTGCAAAACTGTCTTGCACCCATTGCATGTGAACATAGAGCTTATCACACCCCGATCATCACGTGGTGTCTCGGCACGACGAACTGTCGCAACGGTGGATACATAGGGAGAACACTTATACATTGAAATTTAGTGAGGTATCATCTTATAATGCTACCGCTGTACTAAGCAAAATAAGATGCATAAAAGATAAACATCACATGCAATCAAAATATGTGACATGATATGGCCATCGTCATCTTGTGACTTTGATCTCCATATCCAAAGCACAGTCCTGATCTCCATCGTCACTGGCTTGACACCTTGATCTCCATCGTAGCGTCGTGGTCATCTCGCCAACTTTCGCTAATGCATAGTGATAAAGTAAAGCAATTACATGGCGATTGCATTTCATGCAATAAAGCGACAACCATAAGGCTCCTGCCAGTTGCCGATAAATTTTACAAAACATGATCATCTCATACAATAACGTATATCACATCATGTCTTGACCATATCACATCACAACATGCCCTGCAAAACAAGTTAGACGTCCTCTACTTTGTTGTTGCAAGTTTTACGTGGCTGCTACGGGCTTCTAGTAAGAACTGTTCTTACCTACGCATCAAAACCACAATGATGTTTCGTCAAGTTTGTTGTTTTAAAACCTTCGCAAGGACCGAGTGTAACACCCCGGATATATACTTTCCCAATTTGTACTCCAACTCTTGCCGTTCCGGCGTTAAGTTATTTTATTTCTCGGGTTCGGGTCTTTGTCTCCGTGTGTTTGTTTTGTCATGCATCTCATATCATGTCATCATGTGCATTGCATTTGCATACGTGTTCATCTCATGCATTCGAGCATTTTCCCCGTTGTCCCGTTTTGCATTCCGGCGCTTCGTTCTCCTCCGGTGGTCATTTCTAGCTTTTCTTTCGTGTGTGGGGATTAAACATTTCCGGATTGGACCGAGACTTGCCAAGCGGCCTTGGTTTACTACCGGTAGACCGCCTGTCAAGTTTCGTACCATTTGGACTTCGTTTGATACTCCAACGGTTAACCGAGGGACCGAAAAGGCCTCGTGTGTGTTGCAGCCCAACACCCCTCCAATTTGGCCCAAAACCCACCAACTCTGCTCCCATCATCTAGAGCGTTCGATCACGATCGCGTGGCCGAAAACCGCACCTCATTTGGACACTCCTAGCTCCCTCTATGCCTATAAATATCACCCCCTCCGAAATTCACGGGTCTCCCCTCCCCGAAACCCTAGATCCATCCGCATCGCGTCCGCCACGATACGTCCGAAAGACAGGAGCCGACAGCGTCCGTCTAATGAGAGAAATGGCACCAGCAGCACCCTCAATTATGTCTCGCTGAACTGCCGCGCCGACACGTGGATCGCCGCCACCTCCACCTGCGCCTGGCCCGCCCGGTCAGGTCTGAGGCCTGACCCGCAGGCCAAGCGAGAAGCCGCGCCGCCAACCTCGGATACAGGATATAATCGCCACCTAGCCGGGGCCAGCCAGCCCTGGTCCGCGAGGACACTATTTACCGTGCCCTACGGCCCCCGGTGCCGCTCCGGCAACGCCGCGTCTTCCTAAGCCAACCAAGGGTGTGTTGACGGTGGTAAACACCCATTGCGCCCGCATTGTTTAGATACTCAGGGAGAATGAAAAGCGAAGAGGTTGAGCCAACAATGAAAAGAATTTGAAGGAACTTGGAGAAAGACATTTGACTGATGATAATTCATTCTTACGTCAAACTTTGAAATGAATTTAAGAATAACTCTAGGAAAATTAGAAGAGTCAGGTAAGATCCTGGGAAAAGACCTGTGGGTTAGGGCCCACTCAAGAGAAACACCATTGAAAAATTTAAAAGAGAGAATGCGCTGGTTGAATTAAATGGCTTGAATGAGATAACAACCTCGAAATAACTTGATCGGATCAAGAAAGGAAACGTGAATCTTCTGAGATATCTTCGGCACTCCGGAACAATTGAATAGCGAGAAGTGGATGATTAAGAGGTGCACCGGCATGAGAAGACATTTGAAACGAGGAAAGGATATGATCGACAAAGCTTGACTTGAATCCACCGGAGAAGAAAGAGAACGAATAATGATGAACTTAAGGCTCCGTTAGTATCTTCCTGAGAATCACCGGATAAGAAACACTAACAGAAAAGAATGGAGAGACTTCCCATCAATAAGATGGATACTTGATTAAGAAATCCGAGTCCTTGAAGAAAAAGGGTGGGAGAGCTGGAAAAACAAAGGCAACTTGGGACGTATGAAACAAATAACGTTGAGAAGACTTTGAGTTGATCTTGCGGACGTTGAAAATGATCGGATCCACTTGAAGAGAAACACGCCGGTTGAAAAGGATTGACATGACAATCTCCATTATCATGAAGGATTAGTATTCACATAGAAATATGAGAACACTGCTTAGGAAAGGTATGGAATCAACACTTGACATTGAAGCAACTCGAACACCACAACAAAAACAAAACAAGGATTTGGCTCGCAGAATAAGCCGAAAACAAACATATGATAGACCCCATATCGTATCATGTGTCCGTTGGAAGGATATCCTACGTGATACTTGAATTCCCACTTATAAACTCCCGAAACTTTATGGTTATGCAATCAGGTGTTGGGGATACAGGGGAAGCATAATATCTCACCCAAACTAACAATCCCTACATCCAGTTGTATCCATCCTTCAACACATAACCAAGAAACCTTCGGAAATCATGTACCTCAACCTTCGAAAAGCATCCGTTATACGAGTTATGGCAGTACTCCCGAACTCCCGCCCCAGTACTGGGTGGCGTCGAGGTTATCTCATCAACAACTACATAAAAGAGATTTCCGATGTCGGCGAACTCAGGTATTCTAGAACTGCAACGATAAAATTGTGACGACAACACCTCGGAGCTCAACTCCCCGGGACAATGCCACAACCCCTAAATGTTAGGAGGCACCAAGAACAATGTTCTCATCACAAGACTATCAAAACGATTCCAAGATACCCGCGTGATCCTAAATTTTTTTAGTGAAATTTGAGGTGAGGAGAGTCAAAACTTCTACGTCAGGAGGCCTCACCAGAGCGACGAAGGGGCTAAGGAGTAAAAAAAAATCCTACTCTCCGATATATATAATCCTAAGACTCAAAACATTTTGTTCTAGACTCAACAACGTCAGCGATTCGATCAAGCAGGGGGCTCCTAAGTCAAGGATGGCTATGATTACCAACTTGTAACACCCACAATGCGGTTATATCTCCCACGTGTCGAGGCACGACTTAGAGGCATAACTGCATGGTAGTTTAGTCGCAAGTGGGGTAATCTTCACACAATCCCATGTACTGAATAAGAAAGGGATAAAGAGTTGGCTTACAATCGCCACTTCACACAAATAACAAGTTAAACATACATCATCCAGAATACAATCAAGGTCCGACTACGGAACCAAAATAAAAGAAGACAACCCCAAATGCTAGATCCCCGATCGTCCCAACTGGGCACCACTATTGATCAACTAGAGAAGACACAAAACAACGATCAAGATCTTCATCGAGCTCCCACTTGAGCTCGGTTGCGTCACCTGCACTAGTATCATCGGCACCTGTAACTGTTTGGAAGTATCTATGAGTCACGAGGACTCAGCAATCTCACACCCGCGAGATCAAGACTATTTAAGCTTGTGGGTAGGATAGGGTAATGAGGTGGAGCTGCAGCAAGCACTAAGCAAATATGGTGGCTAACATACGCAAATAAGAGCGAGAAGAGAAGCAACGCAATGGTCGTGAAGCTAGAAGTGATCAAGAAGTGATACTGAAACTACTTACGTTCAAGCATAACACAAGACCGTGTTCACTTCCCGGACTCCACCGAAACGAGACCATCACGGCTACACACACGGTTGATGCATTTTAATTAAGTCATGTGTCAAGTTCTCTACAACCGGACATTAACAAATTCCCATCTGCCACATAACCACGGGCATGGCTCTTGAAAGTTTAAACCCTGTAGGGGTGTCCCAACTTAGCCCATCACAAGCTCTCACGGTCAACGAGGATATTCATTCTCCCGAAAAGACCCGAGCAGTCTCAGAATCCCGGTTACAAGACATTTCAACAATGGTAAAACAAGACCAGCAAAGCCACCTGATGTGCCGACAATCCCGATAGGAGTCGCACGTATCTCGTTCTCAGGGCAACACCGGATGAGACAAGCTACGAGTAAAACCAGCCCCCGAGTTTCCCCAAGGTGGCCCCGCAGGCGGCTCAGTTCGGACCAACACTTAGAGAAGCACTGGCCCGGGGGGTTAAAATAAAGATGACCCTTGGGTTAATTACTCCCAAGGGAAAGGTTATAGGTTAATTACTCCCAAGGTTTGGGCCTTGCTGGAGGAGTTTTATTCAAAGCAAACTGTCAGGGGGTTCCCATAACACCCAACCGCGTAAGGAACGCAAAATCAAGGAACATAACACCGGTATGACGGAAACTAGGGCGGCAAGAGTGGAACAAAACACCAGGCATAAGGCCGAGCCTTCCACCCTTTACCAAGTATATAGATGCATTAATTAAATAAGAGATATTGTGATATCCCAACATATCCATGTTCCAACATGGAACAAACTTCAGCTTCACATCCAACTAGCAACGCTATAAGAGGTGCTGAGCAAAAGCGGTAACATAGCTAAACAACGGTTTGCTAGGAAGGTCGGTTAGAGGCTTGACATGGCAAAATGGGAGGCATGATAAACAAATGGTAGGTAGCGCGGCATAGCGGTAGAACGAACAACTAGCAAGCAAAGATAGAAATGATTTCGAGGGTATGGTCATCTTGCCTGAGATCCCGCAAGGAAGAAGAACGAGTCCAAGAAGAAGACAAGCGAACATAGTCGAATGAATCCTCACAACTCCGGAACAAAACCGAAGCTAACGAGAGAAGCAACCCGGAAAGAAGCAAGCAACATAGTAAACAACTATCACATAAACATGGCAAGATGCGCAACCAAGTATGATGCATGTCCGGTTTAAAGAGGCATGGCATGGCATGGCAAAGTGCACAAACAAAACTACAAGTTAAATGGAGCTCAATATGCAACGAGTTGCATATTGATGAAACACCACGTTCGTTTATTTAGTTCTCTCCCATTTAGGTAACCACCAATATTAAATGTTGTTAAACATGGCAAGAGGTAAAGCATAATAAAACTACCTATCTAGGCAAGTTTAAATGAGGCCGGAACAACAAGCAACAAGTCTGGAAAATCCTCATATGCATATTATAAATTTGGTACTGTTCTGCCCTAAACCATATTTTTAGAGTTGTTAAACATGCAAAGTAAGTACATCATGTTAATCTAGGCATTTTCCTACCCCGTTTACATATAAAGATTGTTTAAAATGGAGCTACGGTTATTTAGTTATGAAATTAAAACATTTTAGCATGTTATTTAAGCAAACTTAATCAAACGGCAAGTTAAACATTTTTACCAAGGATGAAATTTGGATATTATGAAACTAGGCAAAATTCTAAGCAACTTACATATAAGGTTTGTTTAATTCCGATGCATGGTTGTAGAGTTTTTATATGCATCAAGTTTGAGGGGTTTTCTGCAAAACTAGCACTCTCTGGAAAATTAGGCAAATTCACAGACAGGAAAAAAAACATGCACTGGGCTGAATCTGCTGCATCGCTGGGCTGAACAGGAGGGGCTGTGGGGAGCTCACCCATGGGCCAAGCCCAGCTGGAGAGGAGGAGGCCCAAGTGGCGCAGATCTGGGCCTCGGGCGTGCTTGCGGCCTAGGAGGCTGGCCACACTGGCGCTTGAACGGGTCAACGGGGACGAGCGGGCGAAGCAGAGCAGCACGACAGGGGCCAGCGGGCACGCCGGCACGATGCAGATCAGTGCACGAGCTCCGACGAGCAAGCAAGGCAGAGGGAGAAGGGCGACGGCGAGGATCTCTCCGGCAAGGAAGGTACTTGGCGCGGGGTACACGGAGGCGCGGCAGGAAAGGTTCGAGACGGCAGCGGCGATGCCGGCGGTGCTCCCGCGTCGCGCTCGCTGGGGCGGTGGAGGAGGGCAGGACGGAGAGATCGCCGGGGCCCTGGGTGGTGGAGGTCTTCGGAGGGCGAGGTCGCTGGCAACAGGTCGAGCTCCTTCTCGAGTACGGAGGCGCGCAAGGTGGTGCTTCGGCACGGGAATTCAAGGCGGCGGGGTCGACGTGCTCGGGAACGAGGGAGCCGTGGGAGGGCTCGGGGTAGGAGGCGCGCTGGAGCAAGGGGCTGGAGGGATCCTGGTGCTCCGGTGACTTGCGGTCGACGGCGGGAGGCGGCATGGAAGCAGATCAACGTCGGCTGGTCTCGAAGAAGCGGGGTGATGGCCATGGTGTCGAGGCAGAACACCTGTTGCACGAACAGAGAGAGAGAGAGAGATGAGACTTCGAGAGAGAAAAAAGGAACCAGGGGAAGGAGGAGAAATAAAAGGGGCACGACGGGAGGGCCCCTGGTCGCCCGCGGCTCGAGAAGCTCGAGATCGAGCCTCCTGCTCGATCTGGAGGTGGGCACTCGACTGGCTGTGTGCCCGAGTGCGAGGGAAGGGGAGTTGCGGATGCGGCGAGGACCGAACAGGGGAGGCGGCGAAGCTGATTGGTTGGGAGAGAGGATCGGGAGGGATCCCGAGGATGAAGGAGGTTGGGCGGGTGGCTCGGGCAGGGGGAGATCCCGATGGGGATTTGAGTCTGGCGGCGGCGGCGTGAAGAGACAAACCTCCTAATTTCTAGGGTTTGTCAAAAAATAGGTATGGCTTGGTATATATATAGCGAAAGGGGGGAGTTTGGATCATCTGATTGAGATCGGATGGGTACGGGTCAACAAAGTAGTCAAATGAAGAAACGGAAGATGCAGGAGGTTGTACGGGGTTGATCCAGATCCGTTGGTAACGAATGCCCGGGTTGGTCCCGGGGAAGTTTCAGACGCGCATGCGAGGGGTAGGTTGGAATTTGTGGGCTGTGCAGAAGGCCTCGGGCTGAGAGGAGAGAAGAGAGAGAGAGAGAGAACATAACAACACCGCATGCCAACGTTAAACCGGCAGCGGTGCCGCTATAGTTAACCGTTAGGGCGTCAAGCGGACTTCGAATGTGACAAAACTTGGCAGGCGGCCTTCTGACAACATAACAACACCGCATGCCAACTTTCAACCCATTCCGAGAACATTTTCCGGCCAGTTATAAAATAATATTTCGGAGATGCCGCGGGCGCGTGCAAGTGTGTTTGGGCTCAGAAGGGACAACGGACGGAACTGGGGGAACCCGGATGGATGCAAGTTTTAAAAATATGCAGATGCAATGCACATGATGACATGGCACAATGGAACACGCAAGCAAATGACAAGGCAACAACAGCGAATAACTGGAAGACACCTGGCGCGTCGGTCTCGGGGCGTTACACCAGTAAAGGAAGTTAATCCCGCCCGAACAAGAACTAGATCTACAAGTGGGAGATAGACCTGCACCTAGAGCCTGGTCAGCTGGGGTTGGGATACGGAGCAGCTCTCCCAATCGCCTTTTTGAGGGCCATGGGGGCGGGAGGAAGAACTGGGAGCACTGGCCATGATTGTGTGGTTTCTCGAGGCAAGTTCGAAGGATTTTTTTTCGCTTGGTGTTTAATGGCATCTGAGATTTGATCTCTTTAAATAGACACCTTCCGTACACTATCAAGGGGTTATTTCTAAAAACGCTTGGACCCTTCATGTTCATTGGCCACGTGGAAGCTGAGGCGACGGAAGCACAGAAACCGAAGGGTACGACATTTAATGAGAACCAAGTTGTTTGAAGAATTCACCTTACCAAATACTGAAGATGTGAGGGCCGAATATAGCTTTCCGGTTCAGATACTTTGAAGTATTCGGTGGAGGAACCCTCCCTGCAATGCCGAAGACAATTTACGCGCTGGACACATCGTCATTGAAGAATGGTTTGGGGGCTACTGAGGGAGTCCAGGATTATGGGGTCCTCGCGCGTCCGGGCTGTGCAATGTGGGCCGGACAGATGGGTCGTGAAGATACAAGATGGAAGGCTCTCCCTCGTGTCCGGATGGGACTCTCCTTGGCGTGGAAGGCAAGCTTAGCGTGCGGATATGAAGATTTCATTTCTCTGTAAACCGACTCTGTACAACCCTAGCCCCCTCTGGTGTCTATATTAACCGGATGGTTTAGTTTGTAGAGGCAATCATAATCATATAGGCTAGACATCTAGGGTTTAGCCATTACGATCTCGTGGTAGATCTACTCTTGTAACCCCTATAATCATCAAAGTCAATCAAGCAGGAAGTAGGGTATTACCTCCATCAAGAGGGCCCGAACCTGGGTAAACATCGTGTCCCCTGTCTCCTGTTACCATCGATCCTTAGACGCACAGTTTGGGACCCCCTATCCGAGATCCACCGGTTTTGACACCGACAGTGGGGTTCATACAACCCATGTTATCGGCTTAAATCCATCAAGAGAAACGAAGGGACTATGATGTGTTGTTTTCTTGGTGTGAACAATGTGGCCGGCAACATTAGGGTTAGCCATGACATGGCTGCTTGTGAAGTCAGTCTTTTCTTAGATCACATGGTTGCCAATGTGGATAAGCTGTATGTTAAGATAAATAAGGTAGTGCACGAGTCTCTTAGGTATATAGGATTCCATCTTCCCAATCTGTGCATATCATTGCCTCTCCACATGCAAGCACTAAGAGCAAATATAATAAGAGGCTTCTAACATGTGTCCTATGACACTTTTGTTTATATGAAGAAGAGAAACATTGTAAAATAAGAGTGAGATCTCATGCGAGATTACAAGTGTCACAAAGCAAACATGAAATAAAATAAAGAAAAGAGAACGAGAGAAGGTGAAAAACAAGATATAATAGTCAATCTATCGTATAGATGACATGTCAGTAGTATATAGCCACTAGTTCGTTATATTATTAGTTGTGCTCTAAGTGTTTATAGTGAACCTGGTAGATACTCTAATAACCATGTTATTATATGAGTGTTTTCTCATGAAGGCTTTTAGGTGGTATGACATTCACTATAGAGAAAACAACCTACTGTCTTATTACCATTGATCATATGTAACAAAAAACATATAAAGCCCATTTCCGCTCGTGTGTATTGTGTCCCATGATAGCACGATATGGGCTGAAGAGGCTGACATTGGTTCATGGGTTGGGTGGTGGTTGAGACCGATCGTATTAACATGAAGCCCCTTGACTTTCAGAACTTGAACAATTTGTCGCCGAGTGCCCTTTTTCAGGAGACGAAGTATATCCTTTCTCTGGTCATTTAGATTGCTCGTGTTGAGTTACGTCCACAAACATGCAACAATTAATCAACCTCATAAGTTGGTTGCATTACTAAGCATAGCTCAGATGGTAACCGGTCTTGTTGCGGAACCAGTCCACCCCGCTTTAAGTCATAGACTTTGCAAATGTGCTTTGCATTTCTCTGAATTTATTTTAGACTTTTTAGCAATGTTCGTTCAGTGGAAGATGGTGTTTCTGTCAGGCCCAGTATCAGGAGGTGCTCATAGGATAGGTTGTGCATTCATAGGGGTGAGTGAAATAGTGTTTCTAAAAAATGAGTTGGTTGCATGGGGTGCAACAAAAGTTTATCTTTGATGGAAAATACAAATGTTGGGCCAATTTCATTAATATAATGCAAATCAAGAAATAGTAAAAAAATTATTTACAGAGCCAAAATAGAAGGGAAGAAATAAAATAAACCTAAAGCATGTTTTTGCTCCACTGCCAATTTTAATTTGTGTGGCTGTTAAAGAAAGACACATGTCTTCTCATAACATGAGAGAGCCAACCAATGCCAAGGCCACTCTAGGAACGTTCGTTGCAGCCAAGGCCACCAGAGGTCAGGGTCAAGAGTTGCAACCCCCCACCTCCACCACCACCCATTTCATTTGGCCTACACATCGTTCTCTGATTGACAATGGAATGACTACCACCAGCATGTTCACCATAATCGCCTTTCCAAATGATGGACCTATACAACTTGTTGACTTTTTGCAGCATGCACCCAATTAAAGCGAAGATTGTCATGTGATAAACCTCAATATAGAAGATAAGAAGGGCTTAGCAAGCACAATTCTAGCGGCTTATTTTTTCTCCAATCTTGAAGTCTTGCCCCTAATTTATCAATAGGAGGTCGGAAAAACCACATTTTTAGCATTCGTATTAAGTGTAGAGGTAGCTTGTAATACTTGCATGCGAGAGTGCCATTATAGGCGGTGCAAAGTGATTCAAAATATTAGTATCCTTTTTTTAGTAAGGAGGCACTTGCCCGGTTTTAGCAAACTGAAGCCATTAAGGTTTTACAACAAATGACAAGATAGTCTACGAACGAACTCAAGTTTGATACAAACCCAAGAGGGTCATTGGCTGAAAAGCCGAAACGACACAGAACACAAAATAGCTCCAAGCGCCGATGAAGCATCATATGAAAATATTCCCCCATGGTTGTTGCCCTCCTCCCTAGGAGCCTTAGCATGTTGACAACGTTTTTTGCACAACGTCTCAATGGTCAATGGTTCCGTGCTGAGTAGCTTCCAAAGCTGTAAGAATGTAGTCATTTTATAAAGTCCATCAGCAGGATACTTAATAAAAAAAGTCATTCAATAAGATCTTTATTACAAATTTGCTAAAGCGTCCAGGCAAGAGAAGCAAAGCAAATCCAGGAAACCCTTTGTGAAAGTCAGGAAAGTCTCCTACTCAGGGTGTGAAAATCGGCGAAAGATGCCAGTGCCCAACTACACCTAGTGACATCCCTTATGCATCCCCATAGAAATTGGGCCATGATGCAAGGGAAAAAAATATATAGTTATTGTCTTCCATCGTTCCACAAAGAGGACAAAGACCGTCAGCCCGTCCATGCCTCTTCTGCACTTCTACCCCAGATGTTAGACGGTCACGAACTAGAGGTCACAAGAAAATCTTTATCTTGGTGGATAATATGGCTTTCCAAACTCCATGGCTTGAAATTGGGCTGCCCCATTGTGCAACATACGATAAATTAGATAGGTGAGAATTTTCTTGATTTTTCCAACTTCCAATGGAAAGAATCTGCATTATTGGTTAGTGCGGTACTCCCGAGAATATTATCTAGGCGATGCCACTCCTCTCCTTCCTCGGGGCTAAGAGTCCGGCCAAACAATTAACGCCATTGGTGATGCGTCCAATTCTCACCCACCAAAGCGTTCGGGAAGCTGACTATGGCAAACAGGGTGGAACTCGGTTGCTAAATGCGTTTCGCCAATCCACACATCAGCAATATTAATATTGTCATACCGGACTGAAAATAGCTCATCCTCATCAATGTTTATAAGTAGCTCACTAGAATTCTTCAAAGCAATCAGGGGTTCCGGCACTTGCACGAACTCTTCTTTTTTGAAATTGTAGGATCTTGTCATTGGATCATCAACCAAAAATATTAGCACCCTAACTCCGCTAATAGCACGCTATAGCGTTTTGAGAAATGTCTCGCTAAATGAAATCAGTAGACAATAGTTCACTGTAGCGACACGATATAGCCTAGCTCTAGCAGATTTTAAGAGCTACGCTATGTTGTCATAGCACAATATTTTTTTTCCATGCGCATCAACCTCATACATGGAGAGGCCAAAAAGAAATCATTTCTGGCCGACCTGCAAGGATACCTTCTGAAGGTGGTCAATCGCGATAGATTGATAGTGAACAACGGCACTGACAGAAAGTATCCTCGGCAAAGCCCGTCCCTGGCAAAATACTCCCTCTGTCTGAAAAAACTTGTTTTTCAAATAAATGTATCTAACACTAATTTGATGCTAAATACATCCATTTGAAGGACAACCTTTTTCGGACGGAGGGAGTAGTTACGTAAATCCGGATGGTTTAATTTATCCCGAACGCCAATTTATTTCACAAACTAGTTAAGTTTCAAGCACTTAGAAGATAGACAGCTCGATGGACGCCCACAAGTTATCCTTGCGTCAAATACCGGTCGCATCTTCTTCTTTTATAAAAGCACCGGTCGTATCTCTAGTGTCAAGGTCAGGGAGAACTGAAGTTCTTACGGACAAAGTTCTCCCGTTCACCCCGATCTTATAGCCATCCAAAACTATATCTGACGGCTCCGGGCGTCTTTCAGAGGCCTTCCCCTATGGCGACACATCATCGGTAGCAAGCAACATTTGTGGCCCGTGAGATTTTGTTGCCCACAGCCAGCCGGACGGACAGTCCATCATGCGATCGGTCGGAAGCGGTCGAGGCAGCTGGCGGACTCGAGGCCCATGTTCCAGAACTCCTCGTAGTACTCCTGGTAGGTGAAGGGCCGATAGGCCAGAGGGTGGCCGCCGTCCACCAGCGCCTCCGCCGGCGCGACCACCGCGTCCGGGGACGGGCAGTAGAACGTCGGCACCGAGATCCTCTCGCTCTCGCTGTTCACGATCACCCGGTGGAGCACGCTCTTGTATCGATCGTTGCTCAGAGCCTGCACGATACCATAGCCGAAACGTTAGTGGATGCCGTAGAGTGCTGTCCACAGTTGTGTCTGTCTAGAAGGATACCTGCAGTTGATCGCCGATGTTGATGACCAGCGCCCCGGGCACGGGGCTGACGGCCACCCAGCGGCCGTGGCGCCGGACCTGCAGCCCGGACACGCCGTCCTGGAGGAGCAGCGTGACGGCATTAGGGTCCTTGTGCCCCGGCAGTCCGTACGTCAGCTCCGGCTGCGGGCACGGCGGGTAGTAGTTCACCGCCATGTGCTGCGCGTGCCGCCCCATGGCCTTCACCATGTGGCCTCTCTCGAGCCCAAGGCTCTCCGATATCGCCTCCAGCAGCCTCAGCGCCAGCGCTCTCGCCTCCGTCGAGTAGGTGCCGACTACCTCCCTGCTCACACGGTCAGCGCAAATTGTCAGTTTATTTCGAACTCAATCTCACCGAAAAATACACCTATCAGTCTGCCACCGCAGCCGAACAGCAGTTATATTTTGCCTCCTTTTCTCCTACTTTCTGTTATACTGTAGTATTCCTTCTTTGCAACAGCTAGCCTGTCATCGTCCTGACAGAGGTCTAACGGTGCACATGTTAGGTATGCGCCTCGTTGTTTTGACAGGTTATTTAGCGGGCCGTATTGAAAGATTCGATGGGTACCAACAGTATTAAAAGTCGTAGGCTAAAATTAAGTATTAGTGCTAGTATAACTAACTTAATTAGTTGATGAGCAGCTGCACGTACGGAAGTTCATCCTGACACGATAGAAATGAGGCCGAGCGTCGACCGGTGCTCACCTGAAGGCCGGCGGGTTGGAGGGCCACTGGTCGACGAAGCTCTCGAGCGGGTAGCAATGCAGGCGGAGGAAGTCGCGCCAGTTGCTCACCTTCTCCGTGCGCACGTTGAAGCTCGTGGACAGCCGGATCGCCTTCTTGGGGTCGTCGGAGTAGCACTTGAGCCGCTCCGACTCCGGCAGGTGGAAGAACTCCCTCGCCACGCGCAGCATCCCCTCCACGACCGCCTCCGGGATGCCGTGATTCGTCACCTACATACGCAGTGACGACCAGTGTCAGGTTGTTCAGAGCTCTGTCGAACGTCTCGTGCTACTACATCGGCAGAACAAAAGATTAACTGGTCTCAACAAGCGGTGCACGTACTACGTACCATGAAAAACCCGTCGTTCTCGCACGCCGCGCCGATGGCCTCGACGACCCTGCGACGGCCCGGCCCGTCGAGCTGCTTCAGGTCGATGAGCGGAATGCCGGCGCCGGACTCGTGGTCGACATTGGCGAGGTCCGGGCGGTCTCCGACCGCTCTGATGTGGCTCGACGGGACTTGCTTGGATTGCGCCACCAGATCGCTTAGGAGAGGCTTTGCGGCGATCGCCGGAGCCATGCTCTTGTCTAGGAATGATACGATGTGTGCGTACGTGCTGCCCGGCTGTTAGCTAGTGTTGCCACTCGCTGCCGTAATGTGATCCGTGTACCTATTCAAGTTGGCCTTGCCCTTTTATAGGCAAATGATGGCACGCCCAACAAAAACCTTTTAGCACCTATACCAGCTAGGAGTTCTACTATAAATGAATGAAAATTTTGGGATATAATATAAATTGACTTGAGTTATTGGACTAGTCTTTAGTCGTGGCTATAGGTCGATGCAATGAATTATACTCCTTCCGTTTCTAGATATTCGTCTTTTTAGTGATTTCAATACGAACTACATATAAATGTATATATACTTATTTTAGAATGTAGGTTCACTCATTTTGCTTCGTATATAATTTATATTGAAATCACTAAAAAGACTTATATTTAAGAACAAAAGGAATACAAAAGCTATGAGTAAATGACGCTCGTGGTTGTGGGTGCATTTTAGCCACACTATTTCGAAAAAGGAAAACATGTCACAAAACTTGAGTTTTGATGTATATGAGTTCCTCTTAAGCCCTGTTTGTTTGGGTTTTTTTCTTCTGCTTTTACAGCTTTTTCAATTTGGCAAAAAAAAAGCCACAAAAACTCCTAAATAGAGCCTTTTTGCTTCGGCTTTTACCTTATAATTTTTTTTCGAGAATACGCAAATTACGTATCATAGCTTTATAGAAGAAAAGAATATTAAGTACAAGACGCTACCACTTGCTGCGAGCAACGAGCGTAGCACAACTCCACAACCGGCTAGTCCAAGGACAGCCATCCACAACAACACAACCACAACGCAAAAAGCCTCTCCAAAACCGAAAACCTCGCCGCGTCTCGACCGACGTCGGTCACCTCCAAAGAACGGCCGCTCCCTCCAAGCTTTCCTTGTCAACGCACCATCCCCCATGAGAGGACAAGAGGATGGCAGGACTCAATCCGACCTGAGAAAGGCACCGTCTTGGAATCACCGGCGACGACCGTACATTGCGCCGAGGAAGAACGATCAGGGCAGGGGCGAACACCGAGGGAGCGCAACATAAGAACTCCAAGTCTCCAGGCACGATGCTCCCAACAGAGAGACGATGTTGAGAACGCCGCCATCGTGCCAATTCAGCGCCGAATCAAGGCTTTTGCCCGGAGACAACTGCCACGGCGACGCCTCCAGGGAAGGGAATGACACCCACGGGTGCCATTGTCGCTGGCCCGGGCAAAACCGGACTGGATTTTCATCTGTAATATCGCGCAACTCGACCCCTCCGAGGTATTGGGCAGTACCGTCCATGATGCCTCGCACCGCCGCCACCGCAGCAAATTGTCGTCGAGTCTGCGCGCCATGGTCTTCTCCAACCCTCACCGCTGAGAGAACGCGACCCACACCACCATCAACATCACAGACGACGAGGAGCAGCAACCTTATGAATGAAGATTGTTATATGATGGTATAATCCAAAAGCCGAAGAAAAAGCACCTATTTATGAGCTTTTTGGCTTTTTGACTTTTTTGCTGGAGTGAAAAGATGTAAAAGTAGAAGCAAAAATTCAAATAAACAGGGCCTTAGTATAATTGACTGGCTTAATATTATGGACAAAATCAACGGCATATACAACAAATAACCTTTTATCGCTTATAGTATTTTTTAAATACCAATTTCAATTATAAAAAATCATCAAAATTACAAAGCATACCAAACATAATAAAAATTACTTCCTTTGTAAAGAAATATAAGAGCATTTAGATCACTACTTTAGTGATTTAAATGCTCTTATATTTCTTTACGGAGGGAGTACATCAAATTCCTAGACCATCGAACGAGCATCACCGCTGCCAGAACGAGAAGCCGGCATGATATTGTCGCCACTTCCATACCAGAGCCACAAGGCTCTGTCGATGACAACCCGAAAATCTTCATGCACATGCTTCTAAGGACCAATGTCCTGAAGTCGTAGTTGTCGCCGTTGAACAACCGAAGCACCTGACACCAGATCTTGCTGTCATGGACTTAGCATTCCATGAATTGCATTTTTTTGTGTACTATAAATCGACTTAGAGTTATTGAACTGTAGTCTTGATTATGCATATTCCCTCAGTCCATAGTGAAATCTTCAAAAGGTCTTATATTTAAGAAACGAGGGAGTCCTAAACATCGAGGGCGGTGCAATCAATTGCAGTACAGCTGGTGATCCGGGTTATTGATTTGGATCAGTCTCAAACAAGGAGAGTTTACAAGAGAAACGATTGAACAAATTGATATTCCCCTTAATTTATGTGAACAAATCGTTGTCTCCAGCACGGCACATGCGTGTCATGTCGTCGAGGAAGCTAAAGTTGTTGTGTCAGCCTGTTCGGCACCGCGTGGACTTGCCACTCTGCCAGCACACGAGCGGTTCCTTCCTACCAAGGTGTTCCCCTTCCAGAATGTCCTGTATTTGCACTCCTTCGACCCCGGCCGGTGGCGTGCCGTGAACGTCATCGCAAAATTTACCGGAAGGAGAAGATTAGCTCGACACGGGAGAGCCTGCGCGCGTCCAGAGTTCTACCCGCGATCGCCGACAGCGAATTTACCCTAAGATTATCTCTCTCTAAAAAAATATCCAAACCACATGGAACCTGTAACAGAATAAACCAGGAGCTTTCGCTGTCGTGGCCGCTTAATTAGCGGCGGAGGTTAAACCACTAACTAATGGCAGCGGCGTACCCACGATGCTGTGTGTACCCACTTGTGATGGGCCGCAATTGCGCTGCCACGACAATCATGCGCCCACGGGTTCCATTCCGGGGGTACTATAAAAAGATCTCGCGCCACGCATCCCACGCCACAGCCGCGGAACGAGAAACAAACAAGCCGTAGTGACCGGCCCCGGCCCCGGTGGCCCGTCGCCATATGGCGCACCGACATCTCCAATCGCCGCCACTGTTACGGCGACGTGATGTCTCGAGGCCACGGCCGGCCCAGTGCTGGGCGCAGCATCGTTATTGCGGCGGGGGCTGCTCAGAATTGTCTTGTCTCAGCGGCTCGTGTCGAGAAGGCAGCTGATGCTGCACGATCGATCGATCGCGCGTTATTTTAGTGAGATGCCGATCGGCCCGCACGACCCCGATGCCGTCAGCGGTGTGACGTAGGGGCGGTGACCTCAGCCATTACCGCCTCGGCGTGCGTGCGCTAGCGGCCATGGCAGCGCGTCACGCCCGCCTAGAACTGCGGAGCAAGGCCCGCCTCCGCGGGCATCTGCCGGTAGATCGACAGCGCAGACTCCAATGCGTACAAATTGGGCAATTCGGCGCAGAATGCTGCGATCGACGTCGTGCCTGATTCCAAAGAGCGAGTTGCGGCGGTCAGCTTTTTCCCACCGCCGCGAGACTGCCATGCGTGGTGGCGGCGACGGGCTTTTGGCTTGGTTCGGTGCGCCGATCTGTCTGCTTGTTCGATTTTGACTCGTTCTTTTACAAGGAGGAGTGCGTGGAAGAGAGTCGGACGGTCGAAATCATCTGCGTGGGCTGCTAACCGAGTTAGGCAGGTTGACGAGGAATTCTGATCTCTTGGAAAAGATCTTGCGGCGGTGCAATGAGATCACCCTGGATTTTCCTATGTAGGATTGAGATGATCACCACATTTCATCTATGTTTTTTTATGGAACGTCCTACGCGTCCGCCGGCTGATCTTTTAAAAGATGGACCAAGTCATGAGCCATCAGATTTGTTCCCATCGAGCGGCTGATGGACAGCCTTCACCATTGCAATAGAGCTGATGTTGCAGAAACCTTTGCAACAAAGGTTGTGTCGTAGAAACCTTTGCAACAAAAGCCATGTTGCAGAATGTTTTTTCAACAAAGATTATGTTGCAGAAATGTCTACAAAACTTTTTGCAACAAAGGCCATGTTACTGATTTTTTTGCAACAAAGATCATATTGTACGAACTATTTGCTGCGTGCGACATAGATGGCTGCAATGAATGGATAAGAAGGTCGCGACCAAAGGATAAGGTTGCAGCCTAGCATAGCACGTGGCGGGCGTACAAAGTGACAGACACTTTGCGTGCGATCCGTCGGCTGAAGGAAAGCTTTATTCTCTTTCTATTCCTGCATTTTCAGAATCCTACGAATCAAAGAAGCCCTAAATCATTTTTCTTTCGTAAAGAGAAAGTAATGCCAAACCTTAATTGTGCTTTATTTTTGTCGGGGCATGTTGATGTAGGGTGGAAACCCCAAGGCCGATCTTTCACGATTTGGAGGGGATCCCACGAAGAACACGAGAGAGAAAACGCGAGGGGAAATGAGAGAAAACACTCAAATCAACGAGATATGGTCACACATGTGCTAGATCCATGAACACAAAGGGAGATACATGATTCAAATCCAACAAAGGGGGATACAAGAGATAACTTGTTCATCTCCGTGGGGAGGCCTTGAATCCGCGAGGGATCTTCCCTGAGGGGTCTTGAATCCAAGCGTGGATTTTCTCCGTAGAGGTCGCGGTCTCTCAATCGAGAAAAACCACATAGATGAGCAAAACTCTATCTCTCATATGAGCTAAACCAATACTAACCCTAACTAGGAGGAGGAAGGGGTCTATATATAGTGCTAGTCCATGAAGGGGGTAAGTGAGAGGGGGATACATGGGCCTCAGGCCCTGTCCATGCGCACAGATAGGCGCCGGATGTCCGGCTGGGCGCCGGATGTCTGGCCGTTCGCGGGGTGCCGGATGTCCGGCTTGACGGTGGCCGAATCTGGTGCGTTCTGTCGTTGATGCCGGATTTCCGGGGGAAGGCCGGATGTCCGGCCGCTGATGCTATTAGCCGTCTGTTGGTGCAGGTCCTCGGCGGCTGCACAGGCGCGAGATGTCCGGCCTCTGGCCCGGATGTTCGGCCACTGTAGCTTCAGCAGCTCCGTCTTCTTCCGTCTCCGCTTCCATGCTTCCCTCACGGATGATGTAGTTGTTCCTTGGCGCTTGCACTCCTCCTCGTCGTCCGTGGTGTTCCGACAATACCTATGTATGCACACGAGTGGGGCATCAAGTAGTATACCATCCTCGAAGGGGTCAAGTGAACACGTGTAAAGGAGATGATTCACCTTTGTGTATGTGAAGTAGATGTCACACGTGTCACTTGCCAAACGTACTCTTGACATGGTGATGTCCGTCGGATTCTCCGCATCATATCCCCCCTTGGGAAAGATCCGACCTCAGATCAGAAACTAAATCACCATGGGAAAGAGATGGCTTCGCCGTGTAGATGTGGACGTTCACCAAGTACTCATCATCTAGTAGCTCGAAAATGGGCACTATCCAATGTCGCACCGTCTCGTGATTCCTTCAAAAGGAGCAAGGACAACAAACACTTGGAAAAACAAATGTGGTTAGCATTAGTGCAAAACTAAGCATTCAAGTGGTGATTCACCCAACAAGTGTCGTCATCATGCAAAGTATATGGTTTAACAAAGGATTGTGACATGGCATGTAAGCGCATAATGGCATGTAAGCACATGAATTGAGCACAAGCAAAGATGTCATGGGGACAAGCATGTAAATGTGGGGTAGTAATGCAAATATGTGTGACAAGAGAGGAAGAATCTACCTCAAGTTCATAACAAGCATTCACAGATTGCTCAATGAAAGGTCTATGGTAGGCATAAGAATCATTCACAACACCAACTAAAATGAAATGTCTAAACACATGTGTCAAGTGCAAGACAATTCAAGCATAACGTGTATAGGGTGTAGTGAAGATAGTATGGCACTCAACACAATAGAAAGAACAATTGTTCATCATGTGTGAGGTAATCAAGTCAATCATGTGACAAACAATGGGACATGGCATGTGTGAAGAAATAATATTGGTGCAACCAAACATATGATAGGAGCAAGTAATCCACAAGTCGGATGCAACACACAAGGCATATATATCATGATCCATGGAACGGTGAAAATGATAAGTCAAAGCAAGATTTCTAACATGTGTGCAATCAAGTGGTCCAAGATAAACAATAAGTCTCATGGGGCAAGCAACACCAATAGTATGATACATAATATCCATGCTCATGGTTTGCGGGTTCTCAAAAGAGAAGGATATCACCTTGAAAGCATGTCCTTGTGTGTCGTTCACAATGCCGAAACGCAAGTAAAACAGTGTAGAAGTGAGTCATGGTAGGATGTATAAGTCTCTCTCTCAAGAGCTCGAATGGTCAACTCACGTGAAGTGGAAGTCGACACAAAGTCCAAGTATCCTACACATACACACAACAAAATAAAGAACGTATGTGCATGATAGATAAACACATCATCCATCATGATGGTTCTCTTCTCTTGCACATAACCATTAGAAGCACAAGTGCATGAATAATATGATGCAACAATGGCTATATTCATGGCACTAGGAATATGGTGCAAAGAGGGAAGGCAAGCATGCTTCACAAGAATTATGTCAAAATCTTCAAATATATGCGAGAATGCTATGGGGGCAACCTCATTAGCAAGACTAAAAACATTGTTGCACTCAATACATGGCAAATCATCTAGCATGAGGGAGGCAACATATGGAGAGATATAACAAGAAGCAATATCAATCATGTGCAAAGCATGGAATAGGAGCTATCAACCGCATGAAATGAGCAAGTATGAATCATCGGTGATGCAACATGGCAATTGATCATGTCGTGCAAACTAGTGGAGCGAAGATGCAACACACTAGAGGAAATCATGGCAATCATGTCATGTGAGCAAATAGTCGATATAGGAAATGCACATGACATATCGCAAGCATGAAAGCAAATCATGGTCAAAGTATCATCATAGGTATGGGGCACAAATGGAACATGGCAATAACACGCAATATCTCCACCAAACTTGCAAATACACATACACATAGCAAAATCAATCAACACGTGTAATGCAAAGCATGGATCACAAATGCATGACAAAAGGCATATGGATTATCATATCAAGCATAGTGAACATGACAATATGGGCAAATTATACACAATGGACAATAACCCATAACCATGTGAGGGCCATGTAGAAGAATTTCGCAAAGTCTTTGCGCGAAGGGAATGGTGGTAAGGACAATCCATGGGATCCCAAATCATCAGTGCTCTCTAGAGCTCGTTTTGTGAACTCATGGGATTGTGAGGTAGACAAGTATTCATGGGTACCTACACAAAAGAGACAAAAACCAAAGAAAGTGTGTGCATGCATGGTAAATGTACACATCATCCATCATGATGTGTATGTGCACATGTGAGTTAGCACAAGATAAGCATCGCTCAAAGAAATTTGATGCATGGTATAAGAACACGTCATCCATCATGAAAGAATAGTTATTGTGTATGACACGATGGGGACACAAATTGAGCGTGCAAGTATATGAAACAACAATATCATTATCATTCATGGGGATCATATTGTGCACACAAGCATTAGTGGTCATGCAATGGATGGGATGGATCAAAATCTCTTAACATGTATGAGGAAACTATGGGGAAAATGGACAACATCCAAAACAATGCATATCCGAAGCTAGATGGTCATTGAAGGAAATATGCCCTAGAGGAAATAATAAAGTTTTTATTTATATTTCCTTATATCATGATAAATGTTTACTATTCATGCTGTAATTGTATTAACCAGAAAATTGATACATGTGTGAATACATAGACAAAACGAAGTGTCCCTAGTATGCCTCTACTTGACTAGCTCGTTAATCAAAGATGGTTAAGTTTCCTGACCATAGACATGTGTTGTCATTTGATGAACGGGATCACATCATTAGGAGAATGATGTGATGGACAAGACCCATCCGTTAGCTTAGCATAATGATCGTTAAGTTTTATTACTATTGCTTTCTTCATGACTTATACATATTCCTTTGACTATGAGATTATGCAACTCCCGTATACCGGAGGAATACCTTGTGTGCAATCAAACGTCACAACGTAACTGGGTGATTATAAAGATGCTCTACAGGTAACTCCGAAGGTATTTGTTGGGTTGGCATAGATCGAGATTAGGATTTGTCACTCTGAGTATCGGAGAGGTATCTCTAGGCCCTCTCGATAATGCACATCATGATAAGCCTTGCAAGCAATGTGACTAATGAGTTAGTTACAGGATGATGCATTACGGAATGAGTAAAGAGACTTGACGGTAACGAGATTGAACTAGTTATGAAGATATCGACGATCGAATCTCGGGCAAGTAACATACTGATGACAAAGGGAATAACGTATGTTGTCATTGCGGTTTGACCGATAAAGATCTTCGTAGAATATGTAGGAACCAATATGAGCATCCAGGTTCCGTTGTCTACATAGTTCTTGAACCCGTAGGGTCCGCACGCTTAACGTTTGATGACGATTTGTATTATGAGTTACGTGTTTTGGTGACCGAAGATTGTTCGGAGTCCCGGATGAGATCACGGGCATGACGAGGAGTCTCAAAATGGTCGAGAGGTAAAGATTGATATATTGGACGATAGTATTCAGACACCGGAATGGTTCCAGAGTGTTTTGGGTATGTATCAGAGTACCTGGAGGTTATCAGAACTCCCCGAGAGAAGTAATGGGCCACATGGGCCATAAGGGAGAGGGAAGGCAGCCCACAAGGGGGTGCCCCCCCATGGGAAGTCCAAATTGGACAAGGGGAGGGGGCGCGGCCCCCTTTCCTTCTCCCTCTCCCTCTCCTCCCCCCTTTTCCCTCCGATAGAAGGAAGGGGGCCGAATAGGACTAGGAGTCCAAGTGGGTTTTCCCCCCACTTGGCGCGCCCCCTAGGCCAGCCTCCTCCCCTCTCCCTTCTTTATATATGGGGGTAGGGGGCACCTCTAAGACACATCAACTGTTTTAGCCATGTGTGGTGCCCCCCTCCACCATTTACTCCTCCACTCATATTGTCGTTGTCGGTGTCAAAACCGGCGGATCTCAGGTAGGGGGTCCCGAACTGTGCGTCTAAGGCGGATGGTAACAGGAGGCAGGGGACACGATGTTTACCCAGGTTCGGGCTCTCTTGATGGAGGTAATACCCTACGTCCTGCTTGATTGTTCTTGATGATATGAGTATTACAAGAGTCGATCTACCACGAGATCAGAGAGGCTAAACCCTAAAAGCTAGCCTATGGTATGATTGTATGTTGTCCTATAGACTAAAACCCTCCGGTTTATATAGGCACCGGAGGGGGCTAGGGTTACACAAGGTCGGTTACAAAGGAGGAGATATACATATCCGTATTGCCTAGCTTGCCTTCCACGCCAAGTAGAGTCCCATCCGGACACGGGACGAAGTCTTCAATCTCGTATCTTCATAGTCCAACAGTCCGGCCAAAGGATATAGTCCGGCTGTCCGGAGACCCCCTAATCCAGGACTCCCTCAGTAGCCCCTAAACCAGGCTTCAATGACGATGAGTCCGGCGCGCAGTATTGTCTTCGACATTGCAAGGCGGGTTCCTCCTCCGAATACACCATGGAAGAGTTTGAATATGAGGATAGTGTCCGACCCTACAAAATAAGTTCCACATACCACCATAGAGAGAATAATATTTCCACAAATCTAATCTGCCGACACGTTTTGACAGCATGACTTCACGCCACGGCCCGGTCATTATTTGGACCGTTTTTCTTTAACTAGCCCCGCACATAACGCAAGGCAGTTTCCTCGACACGTCTTGTCAAAGCAGAGATCGTGTTCCCCTTATCACGGGATTCTCATCAATACATACGTGGGTAACCCAACCGTGCCTGTTGGTATGACTCCTAGATCTTAGGTAAGTCTCAAACGACCATGAGGAGGACACCTAATATTCACCCTCTTTATAAAGGGGACAAGGCTTTTTCTTTTTTCCCTCCCGCGTTCAATTGAATCCTTCCCCCACCTCGAGTTCTAACACCCAAATCTCAGGTCAGGTGCTTCGGACCTTCAACTATGTCCGGATCCAACCTTCAAGGTCGGTGGATGCCTTCCTCCATCACAGAGGAGGACATCAAGAAGTTGAGAGAGGCCAGATATCTGACCGCCGAAATTTTGCACAGGCAGCCTGCCCGAGGGCAGGTCGTCCCTACTCCCGAACCCAACGAGAGCGTTGTGTTCATCTCCCACTTCCTCCGAGGACTAGGCCTCGCTCTGGATCCCTTTGTTAGGGGTCTTATGTTCTATTACGGGACGGATTTTCATGATCTGGCCCCGGATTCCCTTCTTCACATCTCATCATTTATTGTCGTATGTGAGGTCTTCCTCCGCATTACCCCTCACTTCGGCCTGTGGCTCAAGACCTTTGATATGAAGCCAAAGATGATCGAGGGGAAGCACGCAGCGTGCGGAGGTGCTTTGATAAGCAAATTCGCTGACGCTCCATGGCCAGAGGGTTCCTTCCCAGAGGTGTCCGGATTGTGGCAGCGGGAGTGGTTCTACATCACAGCTCCCCAAAGTGCCAAGTGGGTAGCTGCCCCTACCTTCGCTCGGGCCCCCACCACAACTGATGTCATGGATCAGTAGGGGGCTGAGCTGGGGTCTAGCTAAGGACGTGCTAATGCTGCAGAGCCGTATCCGAGATCTCTTCGAGGGAGATTTCAGTCTGGTTATGGTAATGCATGTTATGCTGGTTCGTCGAGTCCAACCTTGCAAACGCCGGCCCCTCTGGATGTGGGAATTCAACCCAGAAGGACCGCGTACTATTCAGCATTTCCTCGGCATGACGCACGAGGAGATGTACAAATCGTTCTTCGGACCCCAAATAGAGTGTCCGGACACCACCGAGGACGTGGGCCTGAGCTGCAACGGCCCCACTGCCCAAGTAAGTATTCTCGTGGCCGAACACACTGTCCTTTTATTTATCATGATATCATTCTGAAGAATCGCTCTTTGACCAGGACTGGATAACAAGGCGAAGATGATCCGGTGTTCGGCCCCCCTTCCTGAGGGCTTGGACAATCCGGTGCTGGAAAAGATGCTTGAGCCAGCACCTTATCTGGTGCCCTCAAAGGAAGATGAAGGGGGGGAAAGAGGGCGAAAGCAGGCCTCCTTCGCTATTTATTCCAACCGAGGGAATGAGCGCCTCCGCGAGGGAGGATAACCAAGGGGAAGATTCTGACATTCTCTCTCCCCGGGGAAGGAAGAGGACTACCTCTGAAGATCCGGAAACTAAGGTTTCAAAACGGGATAAGAAATCTTCGACAGAGGGTCCTGCCTCGGAGGGTATTCTTGCCGCACAATGTCCGCGCGAGGATCAGCCCTCTACCGAGCTGTAAGTAATCGAAAAGTACTTAATAGTGAAAACATCCTACCTTACTTCCGAAGACAATAACTGATGCTTATAAATTGTAGTCCGGATCGCAGCCCTTCTCAACAGAACTCATCTTCGGGGGATCTTCTTCCGGAGATGATGGAGAGCGAAACGCCTCCCCCGGACACCCCGGCTCAAGAAGCCGGCGACCTTGAAGTGTCGTCGCGAAGGGTATCTTCGGATCCATTTGGGCAAGAGGATAACCCTTTGGCTGCCCGGAGTCCCCAGTATCCGGCTCGTAAGGAGAGCGACAACAAGGGTCCGTACAGTGTGAGGTCGGACACGCTGAATGATCTTCTGGGGCAAGCTGCCGTCTCATAAGCGCATTGTACGCTAATGGGTATGGTAATTGAAAGGATTTCATCCGCTGAAAGCGGTTTGCATGAAGCCTTTATGAGTCTGCAGAAAGGCTTCGAGGTACGTGAACTAGGGTATGTTTTTAACAGTACCGCATACGTTAGGTATGCCCTATGCAGATAGTAGCCCCTGAGACTCTGGTTGTCATTGAAAACGGCGGCAAACAGAGGATCATAGTCCCAGGTAACAACCAGACCGCCTTTATGTGCAGGTGGCTAAAGCTCCAGTGGCTAGCTGGACTGATGGGTTTGCCGAGCTAAAGCGGCAACTGGATGCGGCAGATGCCGACATCGTGCTTGTCAACAAGCGGCTTGACGAGGCACAGGTGAGTGATTTTTCTGGTGGTCATCACATAATAAGAGTAGTATGATGCCAATATCTTTAATGTGTTGTGACTGCAGATGGAGCTGCCATCGTGGAGGCCCTTCGGGCGGAGCTTGCCCGAGCCAAGGAGCAAGCAAGGAATAGCAATGCGTCCGCTTTAAAGGCAGCCGAAGAATTAAGGGCCGAACAGGCCGCGCATTGCGAGAGCAAGGAAAAAATAGCCAAAATGGCTGTAGAGTTAAAAGATGCCGCTGACCGTTACCAGCTTCTTGAGGAAGAGAACCGGGCGAAGGCGACAGAACTGGAGAAGGCCCGGGTGGCTGCCAAGGAAGCCCGCTCCAAAATTAGAGCGACGAAGGAGGAGCTGAACCAAGCTGCAGATATCATGTCTGGGAAGCCCTTCTTGTTGCGGACTAAGTTCAGAGATCCGAAGTATGCTCCTCTGGATCGGCTATGGAGTTCTGCGGACGCGTACATGGATTTGGCTGCAAGTGCTGCTCATGTGGCCGAGTACTTCAAGGATCAGAAAGGTCCCGAAGTGGAAAAGCTGTTCTGGTCACAGTTCCTCGCTCCAGTCCATCCGCTGCTGTTGAATGAGCGATTGGCCGAGTGGGCCGAGCTCCATAGGTTGTCCGGACTTGCCATGAGGTCCGTTGTGGATCACCTGTGGACGGGAGGGGTGAGGGAGTCCTGGATTAGGGGGTCTCCGGACAGCCGGACTATATCATTTGGCCGGACTATTGGACTATGAAGATACAAGATTGAAGACTTCGTCCCGTGTCCGGATGGGACTCTACTTGGCGTGGAAGGCAAGCTAGGCAATACGGATATGGATATCTCCTCCTTTGTAACCGACCTTGTGTAACCCTAGCCTCCTCCGGTGTCTATATAAACCGGAGGGTTTTAGTCCGTAGGAAAACATACAATCATACCATAGGCTAGCTTCTAGGGTTTAGCCTCTCCGATCTCGTGGTAGATCAACTCTTGTACTACACATATTCTCAAGAATAATCAAGCAGGACGTAGGGTTTTACCTCCATCAAGAGGGCCTGAACCTGGGTAAAACATCATGTCCCCTACCTCCTGTTACCATCCGCCTTAGATGCACAGTTCGGGACACCCTACCCGAGATCCGCCGGTTTTGACACTGACATTGGTGCTTTCATTGGGAGTTCCTCTGTGCCGTCACCATAAGGAAGGATGCCTCGTCCCGTTGTTAAGAACAACATCACCGCCAGGGGAGCCCTGGCTATCGGCCAAACTCTCCGGCTAGGCAGTTTCATCATGACCGCTCGTTCGGCTGCTGCCCCGACGATGACTTCTCGGGTCATCGCAAACAACCTCCACGTCGGCTCGGAATTCGCCGAGCAGATGGATCCAATGGAGCTCTCTTCCCTAAACGAGCTCTTGGATCGCATCGCCGCCTTGGGAGTCGCTATGGACTATGATCGGATTGGGCTTAAACCCGATCAAAGGGAGATTAACTCTCCACCGGTCACTCACCATGTTGCGGTGGTGGAGGAACAATGCGGCGATTCCTCTTCTATCTTGAGGACTAACTATGTCCGGATTCCTGAGCTCTCCGAGCCGGATACCCGTTTACGGGGGACACCACCCAGGCCCTGGACCTAGAGTCAGACAGCGGGCCAGACTTATCGGGCAACATATCGGAACCCGAAATTCCAATATTGGAAACACCTCGGCCCCTGGGTCTCAGATTGGGCAGGGGTTCGGACTCAATTCCACCCGCCCACCCAGACATAAATGATCTTTCCCACATCATGCAAGAGCCCCATGAAACAGTACATCATTATTGGGCCAGATTCCTCCTTGTGATGAACAAGGTTAAGGACTGTCGCGAGGAAGATGCAGTCTCATTTTTCTGCAATAATTGCACGGACAAAGGAATCCTTAACGCCTTAAGTCACTGTGACATATCACGCTTCGCTGACTTGGCGTCCATAGTACGAAAGTACTGTGCGATTGAAAGCGCCTGGAAAACCGAAACGAAATTTTGGGACAATACGGCTAAGAATATACACCCAGTCCGATGTAAAAGGGTGCACTATCATAAGACACCCGAGTTTGTTACAAAGAAACAAAAACCCTCTACAGGGCATGGAAACGTACTGGAGGGATGGCTTAACGGACCCTGCAAAATTCATAGCACAACGGATACCATACCAACGCACAACCTTAGAGCATGTTGGATACTCCGGCAGGTGGCCAAAAGTGGTGAGGATCTTCTTATCCCAAATGCCACAGAGCACCATCCCGTGGATAACAATACAGTCTTAACAGTTTTTGAAACCTTCGCATCAAATAATAGGTGCAAGCGAACACTCCGCAGCCTCGCCGAAATCTGCCACATAGCAGCAATGAATCCATGGAGTGACACGGCTATTACCTTCAATGCCAGTGACGAACCTAAATTCCGAACTACCCGAGCACCAGCTGCACTGGTCCTCAGTCCAATTGTGGACGACTTTCGACTCACCAAAGTACTCATGGATGGCGGCAGTGGATTAAACCTCATCTATGAGGAAACTCTTCAAAAAATGGAAATAGATTGGAACCGCATTGAGCAAAGCAGCACAACCTTCAGAGGAATCATCCCCAGTAGGGAAGCACGCTGTGCTGGGAAAATCACATAGATGTGGTATTCGGCACGCCGGAGAACTATAGATCCGAAGAAATTACATTCCAAGTGGCCCCGTTCAGTAGTGGATACCACGCCCTTTTAGGATGGGAGGCGTTCACGATCTTCCAAGCCATACCCCATTATGGGTACATGAAGCTCAAAATGCCCGGGCCCAACGGAATCATCACTCTTGCTAGTTATCCGGACACATCACTCCACGCTGAAAACAAAACAGCCGCATTGGCCCTCGAGGCACTATCCGAAGCCCTCTCGACCGAGAAATTAACTGCGCTACGCTCCACGGTGGACAGAGACGACGTAATACATGACAAGAGATCCAAGTCCACCTCTTTTAAACCAGCGGACGAAATAGTCAAATTCCAATTCCAACCAAAAGACCCTACAAAAACAGCCTCCATCGGGGCACAGTTAAACCCCCGCCATGGACGCCGCACTACGAGAGTTCCTGCGCGAGAATTGGGACATATTCGCCTGGCACCCCTCAGACATGCCAGGAATCCCACGCAGGCTGGCCGAGCACAGTCTCAATATCCTAAAGGGATTCAAGCCGGTCAAGCAGGCTCTTCGGCGTTTCTCTGAACCTAAGAGACAGGCTATGGGAGAGGAACTAGCCAAGTTATTGGAGGCCGGATTCATTAGAGAAATAAAACACCTGGACTGGCTAGCAAACCTGGTGATGGTATCAAAGAAGGACAAATCCTGGCGCCTATGTGTTGATTTCAGGGACCTCAACAAGGCTTGCCCAAAGGATCCCTTCCCCCTCCCCCGCATCGATCAAATTATCAATGCTACCGCAGGACACGAGTCATTGTGTTTCCTCGACGCATACTCCGGCTACCACCAAATCAAGATGGCGGAGTCTGACCAAGCCGCAACGACATTTATCACACCATACGGCCCTTTCTGTTTCAACACAATGCCTTTTGGGCTCAAAAACGCCGGCGCAACATATCAGCGCATGATCCAGACATGTCTGGAGAAACAGATCGGCAAAACAGTAGAGGCATACGTAGATGATGTGGTCATTAAAACCAAACACGTCGACTCTCTAATAGACGACTTGAGGCTCACATTCGACAACCTCCGAACATACGACATCAAGCTCAATCCAGAAAAATGCGTTTTCGGCGTACCAGCCGGAAAGCTCCTGGGCTTCATTGTCTCCAGTAGAGGAATTGAAGCTAATCCGGCCAAAATCCGAGCTCTGTCACAGTTGGCTACCCCAATAGACCTCAAACAAATCCAGAAACTAACTGGATGTGTGGCGGCTCTAAGCCGCTTTATCTCCCGCTTAGGAGAAAAGGCATTGCCCCTTTATCGCCTCCTTCGGCACACCGAACACTTCGAGTGAATGGACACTGCCACAGCCGGATTGGAAGAAATAAAATCCATACTAGCAACCAACCCAATCTTGGCCGCGCCAAACATCGGCAAACCAATGCTGTTGTACATTGCGGCAACTCATCAAGTTGTAAGCGCAGTACTCATCGTCGAACGAGAAGCTGACGGACATAAATTCCCTCTTCAAAAGCCGGTATACTATGTATCCACTGTCCTCACTCCATGCAAATCACGGTACCCACATTATCAAAAGATAGCCTATGCGGTATTCATGGCATCCCGAAAGCTGCGACACTACTTTCAAGAGTGTTCAATTACAGTAGCCTCGGAAGTGCCACTTAATGATATTATAAACAACCGCGACGCCATGGGCCGGATTGCCAAATGGGCCATTGAGCTCCTCCTGTTGGACATAACATACAAACCTCGGCGAGCCATTAAATCGCAAGTATTGGCCGACTTTGTCGCCGAATGGAAGGAAGCCGAACTCCCTAAAGAGTACGGCGCATACTCCAATTGGATCATGCACTTCGACGGCTCCAAAATGCTGGCTGGTCTGGAGGCTGGCGTCGTCCTGACGTCCCCAACCGGAGATACGTTCGGTACGTACTGCAGATATTGTATACAGACACGAACAATGCAGCCGAATACGAAGCCCTGTTGCATGGTCTCCGGATGGCAGTCTCCATGGGCATTCAACGCCTGGAGGTGCGTGGGGATTCGAACCTCGCAATATCCCAAATAAATGGAGACTTTGATGCCAAGGATCCGAAGATGGCAGCCTATTGAAACACCGTCCTAAAGATGTAAGCTCGGTTCGAGGGGCTCGAATTTCACCATGTGGCTAGGGAAAACAATCAGGCGGCGGATATCCTCGCCCGCATCGGCGCAAAACGCGAGGCGGTCCCCCCAACATCTTTTTGGAGAGGTTGTTTAAACCATCGGTGGTATGGGAAGGGGACACCAGTAACAACAGTCCGGACCCGGCCAAAACGCCCGATACCGAACACTCTGACATAATCGGAGGCTCTGCCACCGAAATAACACCTTCAGCCCACGTAATAATGGCCGTCATCACCCCGTGGACAGAACCATTCCTGGCCTACCTAACTAGGCAGGAACTCCTCGAGGACCAAAATGAGGCACGCTGCATAGTGCGGCGATCTAAAGCCTACAGGGTCCACGAGGGAGAGCTGTATAAGAAAAGCACTACCGGAGTCCTTCAAAGGTGCATCTCCGAAGAGGAAGGGTGGAAGCTTTTGGAAGAAATTCACACCGGACTCGGCGGCCACCACGCCGCAGCCCGAGCCCTTGTAAGCAAGGCCTTCCGCACAGGTTTTTATTGGCCGACGGCCCGGACAGACGCGCAGGACTTGGTCCGACGCTGCGCTGGTTGCCAGCTGTTTGCAAACCAAAGCCATATGCCACCCACCACCCTCCAAACAATCCCAATTACCTGGCCTTTCACGGTCTGGGGGCTTGACATGGTTGGACCCCTTAAAGGGGGAACCCATAAGAAAAAATACTTATTGGTCATGGTAGATAAATTCACCAAATGGATAGAAGCCAAACCCGTTAAAACAGCTGAATCCGGACCTATGATAGACTTCATATCCGGGGTTGTACACCGTTATGGCGTCCCCCACAGCATCATCACGGACAACGACACGAACTTCACGGCCGACGAGGTAAAACTCTGGTGCAGCAACATGGGCATCAAGCTCGATTATGCTTCCGTCTATCACCCACAAACCAACGGCCAAGTTGAGTGAGGAAATGGTCTTATCATGAGTGGCATTAAACCTAGATTAGTGCGGTCCTTAAAGGAGTCTAACACGCACTAGGTAGAGGAGCTCGACTCCGTACTCTGGGGCTGCGGACCACACCGAATCGCACTACCGGATATACACCCTTCTTTATGGTGTACGGCGCAGAGGCAGTTTTGCCCTGCGACATAATTCATGACTCACCTCGAGTGCGCATGTACGAAGAAAGAGAAGCCGAGCTCGATTGGCAGGACAGTCTGGACACCCTGGAGGTGGAGCGCGACGTGGCAAAAGCCCGTTCCGCATTTTATCAGCAACAGGCTCATAGATACCAAAGCAGAGAAGTACGGGCCAAAACTTATAACATTGTCGAGTTAGTTCTACGCCTGCCGGAGAAGAAAAAGTCCAAGCTCGAACCCAAATGGGAAGGTCCCTTCATTATTGACCAAGTTCTGACCGGTGGAGCATACCATCTGCGGGATGCATCGAATAATAGACTTGAGCCAAACCCATGGAACGCCGCCAGACTTCGAAGATTCTACGCCTAGTGCCGGACTCTATGTTTGTCTCCTTCCTCTGTCCATTTTTCGCATATACATTATCTGTCTTTTTTCTCTTTCTTTCTTTCTTTTTCTCTTTCTCTAGGCCTTCAAGGGCCACCTTGTGCCTCGCTTGCACATTATAGGTGCGCTAACTGCGCTCATTATACCTGGGGGCTTCTTACACAGAAGCTTAATTATCTATCCGGGCTTTACGCCCCGCACATGTGTTATTCTTCCGCATGTACCTTTTCTTCGCCATTATATGCATCGATATGACTTAAGTTTTGGCCAAGCTGGGTTGCCTGGCTCTTGTATTTATGCCTTACGTTCCCGTTAATTCGGCTAGGGCATAAGGGGAGCACCTCTACGATTGTTACTGCCGGGTCAGCGGGATGTGTACCTCAGACTAGGTGAAGCCGAAAGCTAGCGTTCTTAAGGGAATATTCGGTGGGCGAACAAAAGATGATTTTTATTTATTTATTTTCCATATATGCCCCCAGATGTTTTTTCCTGCGTTTCCTCTCGCAGTCCAGACATGCACTTTAGGGCATGCGTACCCAGGGAAAGGAACCCTTAACGGAACTATTCTCCCTGGAAGATGTTTCTTACTACCCATGTAATATAACATAGCTAGTTGGGCACTTGTCTGTTCAAGCACTAATGACCCCTACGCCTGGTCTCCACGCATACCCCAATTCTTATATAACCGAGTGGGTATTCGGATACACTCCGGACTATCGGGTCCCGAGGTTGAAGCGAAAAGGTCCGCCATGACAAATGATCTACAATCTGGCTAGAAGGCATTATACATGTCACTTTAATTACATAGTCATGTAGACTGACTAAATTCCTCTTCTATACCATCCAACAGGCTTTCTAGCCTACAATCCCGTTGGGAATATTTTGCGGCTAATTGTACTTGCCCATAGACTAAGCTAAGGGGATCTCTTTCCCGTCGGGCCCCACGGGTCCGACCTCGGCCATGTGATTTGGGTCAGCCTTGGTATATCGCGTCTTCACCATGGCCCAAGCTTCCCTGGCACCTTGACGGCAGGCAGATATCTTCCATAATCGGAAGCGCCACCGCACTCCCTTGAGCTTCTCCACAAGCTCTCCAACGCCTTCTGGCAGGGAGACGGATGGTCACAAGGCCTGGGCAATGCCTTGCATCACCTGCCGAACTTGTTCTTGCAGTTGTGTGAGCTCGGATAGAAGATCACCCGCAGAACCGGGCATCTCCTTCGCGGGACGACCCGTCAGCATACCTGCAGACATAACTCTGTTAGCCGGCTTCTCCGCCGTCCCCTTTATTAAGGGTTCGTTCCAGCACTTACTAAATATGCCGCGTCGAAGCCGCTTATTCTCCTTCTTGGAGTCCGCAAGCTGGGCTCGAACATCTTTCAGTTCCACGCTCAGCTTGGTATTGGCGTCTTGGAGATTGTTTTTCTCCCGCCTGACCTCAGTCAGCACGCGTTTGCCAGCCTTTAGCTATCGTACGGCGTGCTGCTCCTCCGGATTCATCTGCAAACATCTATTGTTAGACCTGCAGCCATGCCGCACGCTATACGGTACCTGTCATTCTTTGAAAGAAACGTTACCAGCTGGGGACTTTTTTGGTTCCTTCAATGCGGCAACAGCGGCCCCAAGTTGGGCCTTGCATTCCTCCAACTCCTGTGACATTCAACTATTCTTCTCTATAAGAACCTGCACAATACGATGATCCTTAAATAAGTTCTGCTAACTGTTTCAAGTCTCAGGGGCTACTGATACATTTAATCGTCAGATTTACTTACCCGTACATCCTTTACATACTGGTCCGTGGCTCTGGCTAGACCATCTTGAGCAACACGGAGGTACGCCTCTCCAGAATTGAAGGCATCAAATGCCTCTGGTGAAAATCAAGTGTCGCAGAGTACGGCCCGGCGGCGCCTATGATTCATGGCGCTCTCCACTTCTGAATTTGTAGCGGATAGCCTATCCGCATCCTCTGTAGGGAGAGTATCCGGCGTCCGCCCCATGTCGGCTTCCGCCTCTATGTCCGGTCCTGGAGCCCGACTGGTGGAAGCATGATCCGCAGCCTCACCGGACATATTCCTACGAGCGTTTTTTCTGTTAAAGAAACATGGATGTCATTACATTTCAAGAAAGACGACAACCACGGAGCAGGGTTTCTATCATACCTTTGCGCCAGCGTCTCCGTCCTGACCGCGTTCCTTTTTGGCCTGCCCGGCCTCGGTGCCTCTTGTTGGCGAGTTGCTGTGGGTTCGGCATGGCATCCCGAATGCCTTCCCTGTAAAAACACCATATGTATATGGTAGGTGAAGTGTCTAAAAGGGGATCCTAGTTTTTGGAGTTGGGATTTTTGTTTTTTCTAACGTGCGACGCATGAAGCAGTCTGGGATAGTCGGCCGTAATGGCCACCATGGCGTTATCACAGCTTAATTGGTAGAACTGCCGGTTTATCAGCTCCACGAATATGTTCGGATCTTCTTCGAGTCTGGGTCCGAGGGCCCGGTCAGGGTCCTCTGGTTGAGGAGATGGGCTACTGACCTCCCTTATGGCTTTTCGCAGTTCCTACCGCAAAATGGCAAGGTGAGTACCTATGGCAGAGAATGCGGGAAGAATGGGAGTATGGAGATATAACTCACCCAGCTTGGAGGGTTGTACATGGAGAATCCATCCCTTGGCTTGAGGCGGATGAACTCCTCTTCCTCTCCCTTGAACAATTCAGACATAATTTTTGCTAAGGCGGCAGCGTTGTCCGGGCCCTTACGCTCGCAACGGGTGGCGTCATCTTCCCCGTTAAAACGCCACAAGGGGTGCCCTCTGTAACGCCCTCGATGCATCTATATCTCCCACGTGTCGAAGCACGACTTAGAGGCATAACCGCATTGAAAGCAATGTCGCAAGTGAGGTAATCTTCGCACAACCCATGTAATACATAAGGGAAAGAGATACATAGTTGGCTTACAATCGCCACTTCACACAATACATGAATAAAGCATTACATCATCCAAATACAATCAAGGTCCGACTACGGAACCAAAATAAAAGAAGAACCCCAAATGCGACAAGGCCCCCGATCGACCCCAACTGGGCTCCACTACTGATCAACTAGAACGAAACAACACAAAGGAAAAGATCTTCATCGAGCTCCTCCTTGAGCTAGGTTGCGTCATCTGCACGGTCTCATCGGCACCTGCAAGCTGGTTTTGGAAGTATCTGTGAGCCACGGGGACTCAGCAATCTCGCATCCTCACGATCAAGACTATTTAAGCTTATGGGTAAGGTAAAGGTATGAGGTGGAGCTGCAGCAAGCGACTAGCATACATGGTGGCTAACATACGCAAATGAGAGTGAGAAGAGAAGGCAAAGCACGATCGAGAAACTATGATCAAGAATTGATCCTAGGACAACCTACGTCAAGCATAGCTCCAACACCGTGTTCACTTCCCGGACTCCACCGGAAAGAGACCATCACGCTTACACACGCGGTTGATGTATTTTAATTAAGGTCAACTTCAGGTTTTCTACAACCGGACGTTAACAAATTCCCATCTGCCCATAACCGCGGGCACGGCTTTCGAAAGTTCCAATCCCTGCAGGGGAGTCCCAACTTAGCCCATGACAAGCTCTCACGGTCAACGAAGGATATACCTTCTCCCGAGACATTCCGATCAGACTCAGTATCCCGGTTCTACAAGACAACTTCGACAAGTTAAAACAAATCCAGCAACACCGCCCGAATGTGCCGACAAATCCCGATAGGAGCTGCACATATCTCGTTCTCAGGGCACACTCAGATTGTCCAAACTTCTGGTAGGCCAGCCCAAAGTTGCCCCTGGTGGCCACCGGCGGCTGACAGGTTGGACCAACACTCAGAGGAGCACTGGCCCGGGGGTTTAAATAAAGATGACCCTTGAGTCCACGGAACCCAAGGGAAAAAGAGGCTAGGTGGCAAATGGTAAAACCAATGTTGGGCATTGCTGGAGAGTTTTATTCAAGGCGAACTGTCAAGGGGTTCCCATTATAGCCCAACCTCGTAAGGAACGCAAAATCCGGGAACATAACACCGATATGATGGAAACTAGGGCGGCAAGAGTGGAACAAAACACCAGGCATAAGGCTGAGCCTTCCACCCTTTACCAAGTATATAGATGCTTTAATTAAATAAGAGATAATGTGATATCCCAACAAGTAAACATGTTCCAACAAGGAACAAACTTCAATCTTCACCTGCAACTAACAACGCTATAAGAGGGGCTGAGGAAAGCGGTAACATAGCCAATCAACGGTTTGCTAGGACAAGGTGGGTTAGAGGCTTGGTTCACAATATAGGAGGCATGATAAGCAAGTGGTAGGTATCGCAGCATAGGCATAGCAAAAGAGCGAGCAACTAGCAAGCAAAGATAGAAGTGATTTCGAGGGTATGATCATCTTGCCTGAAATCCCGCAAGGAAGAAGAACGAGTCCATGAAGAAGACAAACGGACGGAGTCGAACGGTTCCTCAGAAACACGACGTTATCGGAACCAACCTGAAGAAGCAACACCGGAAAAGAGCAAACAACCTAGTAAACAACCACCACATAGACATGGCATGATGCGCAAACAAGAATGATGCATGTCCAGTTTAAAGAGGGCATGGCATGGCCAAGTGCACAAGCAATCCTACAAATTAAGTGGAGCTCAATATGCAACGAGTTGCATATTGCCGAAAACACCACATGACTTATTTAGTTCTCTCTTGTTTATTTACCCAACAATATTAAATGTCGTTTAACATGGCAAGAGGTGAAGCAAAGTAAACTACCTATCTAGACAAATTAAATGAGGCCGGAAGCAACGGACAACAATTCCGGAAACTCCTCATATGCAAATATTAGGTTTGGTACTGTTCTGCCCTAAACATTATTTTAGAGTTGTTGAACATGCAAGATGAGTGCACCAAGTAAATCTAGGAATTTTCCCACCCCATTTACATATAAAGTTTATTAAATTCTGAGTTACGGTTATTTAGTTACGAATTAAAGCATTTTAACATGACATAGGAGCAAATTTAAGCAAACATCATTTTAAGCATTTTAAACATGGATGAAAGTAGCATATTATGAAACTAGACACAATTTTAAGCATTTTACATATATATATATATATCTTTTTAAACCGATGCACCGTTTGTGAGTTATTAAATGCATGAAGAGCAAGGGGTTCTCTGCAAAAACTGCTCTCCTCTGAAAAAAATAGCTAAAACACAGAAGCTAAAAAAAACTACACGGGCCGGATCTGGAACCGGGGCCGAATTAGGTGGATCTGGGTTGCTCACATTGGGCCAACAGGGAGCTGGCAGGTCTGGGCCATGTAGCGATCTGGCGCTGGGCCTCGGCAAGCTGGACGGTCAACGCGCGGCGGCAGCGTTCGACGTCTCGGTTCTGAAGCAGGGGATCGAGCAGGCTGGACTTGGCGCTAGGGTTCGAGCTTGCTCGTTCGATAGAGAAACAGCGGCAGCAGCGGACCCGACCGAAAAGGGACCTGCAGGCGGCGGTTCCGGGCAAGGGGCAACGTCCACGCGAGCGCGGTGGATCCGGCCAGTCCAAAGGTCAGGGAGGTGATGCTGCTCCTTCTGTTCGACAGGGAAGGGGAGAGCAGGGGAGGTCAGAGAAGGCAAAAGAGAGAGAGGCGGGGACATGCGACGGCGGGGTATCACCGGCGAGGTCCGGCTTGGGATGGTGCGGACAGGAGCTTGACGCGATTCCGGCGACGGGGACGAGGTGAGGAGGAGCGGAGGCGGCCTGCTGCGGGCGGCGGCTTGCGAGGACTTGGCACGGGCTACAACGATGAATATCTACCGGATCTGACGAGGAACCGAACAAGGAGGACGGGGATGGGGGCGTCGGGGCCGGATCCTGCTCCGCTGCTGCGGGCACGGGGACGAGGAGGAGGGAGCTCGTGCTCCTGCAGTGGAACATGGGAAAAAAAGAGAGAGGTTAGAGCAGAGGAAGAAGAAGAACGGGAGGAATGAGAGGGGGACGACGAGCAGTTCCTGCTGGGCTCCGGCGAGGCTGGCTCGTGGTCATCGGCGCTGCACAAAGATGGGGGAGCTCGGTCTTGCTCGAGAGCTCGGGCCTGCTGGTGGCCTCGATCCCCTCTAGGATCGAGCAGGGAAGTGGCTGGAATCGAGGAGAGGTGGGGATGCACTGGTTGGTTGTAGATGGCGAGCGATGGTTGGGGAGAGATGGATCCTGATGGGGATTTGGTGGAGTGGCGGCGCGGCTGGGAGGATGGGACAGGTCCCTAGATTTTAGGGTTGTCCAAACTTATATTGCAATAAGATTAGGGTAGGGGCTAATCTGGTCCGTCCGATCGTAATCGGGCGGTCGAGAAAATATAGGTTAGGAAGTCCAATTAAGAAAACGGAGATATTTTGTAGATGTTTGGGGATGATCCGGATCCAACGGTGACGACTGCCCAGGTCGGGTTCGGGACAACTCTCGGACGCGCGCGAGGGGGGGGGGTGCAGGCTGACGAGAGAGGTTAGGTTGGAACTGGCGGTAGGTAGAGAGCTATGTAGACGGTCTCGAGCTGAGAGAAGAGAAGAGAGAGACCCGGCGACTGTTTCCGGAGACCGAAAATGTCCGACGAAAAGACCGGCTATAATGCCGCTATAGTTTAACGGTTGGGCGATCAAACGAACTCCGAATGCGATGAAACTTGACAGGCGGTCTATCTACACTATAATAAGACCACACGTCAACTCTCATCCCATTCCGAGAACATTTTCCAGCCACTTAGAAAAATAATATTTCGGACGTGCCGCGGGCGCGTGCAAGTGTGTCTGGGCTCAGAACGGACAACGGACGAAACTGGGGAAACCCGGACGAATGCAAGTTTTGAAAACATGATGATGCAATGCATATGATGACAAGACAAGATGCAACACGCAAGCAAATGACAAGGCAACAATAGCGAATAACTGGACGACACCTGGCACAACGGTCTCGGGGCGTTACAACACTCCACCACTACGAGAGGATCTCGTCCCGAGATCTAGAATGGCACCGGAGGGAAAAGGAAGAGGATGAGAAGAGGTAAAACTAAGTTGCGTCTTTGAAAAACGAGTGAGACCACGAACCTTGCGAGTTTGAGCAACTTGAAAGAAAGAATGCAATGAGAAAGAGCGAAGTTGAAAGCACTCCGTTAGGAAAAAAAACAAGGAAGAACAAATTCGAACAGCACTCCGGTTGGAAAGATATGCAAGGCTTTATAAAATGAAAGAACTTGAGCAGAGGACACAACACTCAGATTAAATGGATAAGCATGAAAAGGACATCACTTTGACAAATGAGATGATGGGTTGAAAAGAGCAACATCACAATGCCTCCGGAACGAAAGAATAGAATATAGATAATTGAAATAAAAGAATGGAGAAGCAAATGCCAACTTCTGTCACAAAAGTGCTTGAAGAGGCATCTTTAGGAGAAGGGTCGAACGGAGTTGTTGGGAAACCAAGAACGAAAGGAATAATCTTGATATGGTCTTATGGAATACATCTCAAAATTATGAGGTGACAACCTGCCACTCACGGGAAAAAGAATTGGATTGGTATGAACTAGGAGACGAGAAACTTATCTCACCGGGAGGATAAATGAAGAACTTGGGTCATTATAAGCACCACAAATAGCAAAATCCTTAGGGAAACCTTTAGGTGAAATATAACCCAAGATAACTCCAATGACGAGATTGATGGATTTAAGATATCTCAATCTTGACAACATGTGAATCATGAACCACATAGGGAAATCATCAAGAATGACATAACACCACCTCAAATGATACGGTAGAAAGAATTCCACTTTAAAATGCAAGATAAAGAATACTTGAACTCCTAGGAAAAGAATCTCGATGAACACTTCGAGAATGAATTAAATCATAGATGAACCATCATGTAGCACCTTGATGAAGAACTCTGGTAAACAAAAGGAATGAAAAGAAAGAGAAATTGAAAACACAAGGTGAATCCTTGCAATGATTTAGATGGATCTTCGCGATGAAATAATTGTGAGAACTTGGAACTCCGGGAAAAGAATAGATAAAGCATCTTGAACTGAGAATATGATATGATGAACCACTCCGGAAAAAGGAATTAATCACTTGGATGAAACAAGAATAAGAATTATGTTATGCGTATCCTTCACCAATTTGATTGATGACGAGCAAATGGATTTGGCACACAACTTATTCTCATAGCAAGGATTAAGAGAGATATAGCGCAAACTTGAGAAGGTCTTCAACGAACCACCGGTAGGATTGTGACAACGGATAAATTAATACAATAGCAAAGGAAGAGAATTCTTGAACGAACCACATCAGAATTGAAAATGAACGAAGTAAAGGGATGAATCACCGGTAAGAATTAGAGAACGAATGAAGATTCTTGAGAGAATTTAGATGTAAGTGAACGAAGAGATCCCGAGCTGATTAGAGAATACTTGAATGATGCACCGGTAAGATTTAGAGAAAGAGAGCTGAAAGCTGAAATGATTAATTCTTCTGAAATGATGGGCTCCGGGGAAAAGAAAAGAGAAAACAACTCATGAAATGCTCCGGATGGATGAAAAGAATTCTCATAATCAAAACAATTATGAGAAGATGGCAACAAATTAGAACCATGGATGTTTGGAAGAACGGGTAAGGATTTAAGAGGAACTCCTCTTTGGTCTTCAAATCCAAGAATGACGAGAACAACACCACCAAAAATCGTTGAGATACTCCGGGATAACGAATAGAAAGGTTGATCCAACGATGAAAAGAATTTAACCGATCTTGGAGAAAGACATTTGACTGATGATAAATCATTCTTGAAGTGGTTGCACTCCCCACATTATGCATATTGACATAACCTAGATTACCATTAATCCTAATTGAGCCAGCGCTTTAATCCGGTTCGTCAGGTAGAGGACTTCTCCGTTGTCTTCCTCCTGGGGGCTCCGCGGACGCCAACTTCGACGTTTCTTCAGAGGAGCATTGCTGAACTCAGGAAGACCCCATCGAACAGGGTCCGGAAGGGGGACGTCCTCCATATAAAACCATTCCGAAGGCCAGTCTTCGGACGTCTTCTTCGGAGTATCGAACATGTATCCGGTTTCGGCGATGCACCATATCTCGGCTCCGCCCACTTGATAAAGTGACCCCTTCTGTGTGCGAGGGACGAGGCAAAATAACCTTTTCCACAGCTCTAAATGAGCCTCGTAGCCTAGGAATAACTCGCAGAGGGCAACATAGCCGGTGATGTGTAAAATGGAAGCAGGGGTGAAATTATGCAGTTGGAGGCCGTAAAACTCCAGGAGCCCGCGGAGGAACGGATGAATTGGAAATCCGAGTCCCCTCAATAAGTAAGGGACAAGGCATACCCGCTCCCCCATAGAAGGGCTGGGGAAGCTCTCCGCTTGCTCCCCGCCATTGTAGGTGGCGAGCCCGGCTCGGACGGGCACCATATACGCCGGAGGGAGAAATCCCTTAGTCCGCAGTTCGACTAATCGACTGTGTGGGACTGAACACCTCTCCCAATCACCGGGCTTAGGGCTATGGGGGCGGGACGAGGAGCTGCGGAGGTCGGCCATGCTGGAGTGGATCTTTCCGAAGCATGTTCTGATGGATTCTCGCTGGGGGAGGATGGTATGGATTGGATCTAAGGATCCCCATCCCTTTAATAGACAATTTATTTATCTGGCTAGGGGGGAGAATGTAAAAATGCCCTGGCGCCTCGCATTCATTCGACGCATGGAAGATAGCCCTTATTGGGCGCAGAAGCCAAGAGGTTCAACATTTATGGGACCGGACACTGCTTAGCAAACGTTTGAAATTTGGAGAAGAACCCGCCTTGCAATGCCGAAGACAACACTGTGTCCCGGACTCATCGTCATTGAAGCCTGGTTCGGGGGCTACTAAGGGAGTCCTGGATTAGGGTTCTCCTGACAGCCGGACTATATCCTTTGGCCAGACTGTTGGACTATGAAGATACAAGATTGAAGACTTCGTCCCGTGTCCGTATGGGAGTCTACTTGGCGTGGAAGGCAAGCTAGGCAATACGGATATTGATAACTCCTCCTTTGTAACCGACCTTGTGTAACCCTAGCCTCCTCCGGTGTCTATATAAACCGGAGGGTTTTAGTCCGTAGGACAACATACAATCATACCATAGGCTAGCTTCTAGGGTTTAGCCTCTCCGATCTCCTGGCAGATCAACTCTTGTACTACACTTATTATCAAGAACAATCAAGCAGGACGTAGGGTTTTACCTCCATCAAGAGGGCCCGAACCTGGGTAAAACATCGTGTCCCCTACCTCCCGTTACCATCCGCCCTAGACGCACAGTTCGGGACCCCCTACCCGAAATCCATCGGTTTTGACACCGACAAGGGCCAAGGCCAAATAGCTACTTTAGCTTAGTGCAACAATTCCTTGGTGCTGTGCCACGCATCCATGCTGTAAAGAGATCGGCATGCATAGAGGGTGAGCGGGTGGCCTTTGCCCGTGTCAAGACATACTGGGCGGAGATGGAGGCCACCACTGTTGCGACACAGGGTTCGGCCGTAGGCCGAGTGGCTGCCGAGCACTACTTTGAAGAAGTTCTTGAAGGCGCTCGTTCGATAGAGGCTCAATGCTCGAAGAATGTTATGTTCAGGTGACATGTATTCCCATTGTAAAAACAATGTTTTATTGAATTGTCAAGGCTGTATTTATACTTTTGCCTGAAAGTACTATGGTGCCTCCTGTGCGGCCGTTTATGTATATATGTGTATAACCTGAAAGTTTGCAGTCGTCCGCTTCCGCCCCCACGCATATAATGCAGGGGTGTTTGCAAAAGATGCATATTCACACTTGATCCAACGTCTTTGTCCGTTAAGGAGGTGATAGCGAAGCGAACTAGGCAATTGGACTATATTGCTTTAACACTTTCACTTAGCCATAGGTGTTTGACAGTGGGGCTACTATGTAGCCCCTGGTACTTCTACACTCGTCCGAGTACGGGGCGCGTACGTACGTGACCGGGAAACGGCCCTTCATTAATGCGGAGGAATCCCGAAGATTCCGATGAGTCATCGAGTGGTTGAGCAGTCTCTCGCTATATCATGACAGTCAATTTTCCGCTTTCACTACTGAGGTGCTCATCCGGATGAACCAGGGCACAATCGCAGTAGTTCTCCCAGTGCTACCTTAGCCAATATAGCGGAACGTAAGGTACCAAAACGTGGGAGTCAGGAAAACCCAACATTTGACCAAAGACATGATTCGGAGCTGATGCATATAGGTCCAAACTCGCGACGCCGAATACTCCCTAAGGTGTTCGGTCTTTATAACATATACTGGGATAAACAATGCCCTTAATAAGAAACCCCATGTGTCCAGGTACGTGCAAAATCCTGGCGTGGCAACATGCCAATAATGCCAGCATCCTTGTTGGTTGTGTGGACTATCCGGAGGATGTGAGCAACAAGAGACAGTAAAAAAGGTTTATGCAGGGTCTTAATCTAAAAAGAAACCTTTGGGCGGGTCCTTGCTGCACGTCTGCACCTGTGTCCCCGTTGTGCCGTGTCCTGGACGGGTGCAGCACGATTGCCATCTGCAAAAGGAAAGAACTTAGGTGAAGGTTGCTGTGCCAAAAAAGAGAAGAGTTGGTTATTATCAATGAACTATCGAAATTCAAGTGAAACCAAGTTGAGCCGGGCTGGCCCTGATTACACGCGGGAAGCCCCTGGTGTCATTTTATGAGGGTTTGAAAACCAATCTCATGTATATATGATGGAACTCCGGATTCGTCTAACCGTGTCCGTGGTCTTGACGACCTGTCATTTTTCTGGTTGGTGAGACCGTCTTAGTTTGCGGCTGCTAGAGCCGCCGCATCCTCTTCCGTAGGTAAAAAACATTCAGAATTTCCGCTAACTGTGATGATGCCACGTGGACCGGGCATCTTGAGCTTGAGAAAAGCATAATGCGGTACTGCGTTAAAATGAGCGGAAGCCGCCCTTCCGAGTAGTGCTTGATAATCACTTCGGAATGGAGCGATGTGAAAAGTTAACATTTCACTTCGGAAGTTACCGGGAGAACCAAATACCACCTCTAGTGGTAGAGAGCCCGTACAGCAGGCCTCTTGGCCTAATATTACTCCCTTGAAGGTAGTATTACTGTGGCTTATTTGTGTCGGGTCTATCCCCATTTTGCGGACTGTGTCCTGATATATCAGATTTAGGTCACTGCCGCCGTCCATGAGGACCCGTGTGAAATGGTATCCATTTACTATTGGGTCTAGCACAAGGCCATCAGTCCTTCGCGCCGGATATTTGTAATGTGATCCTGACGATCAAAAGTGATCGGGCATGCCAACCAGTGGTTGAACCTAGGGGTGAAGGGCTCTATGGCGCGTGTGCATCGGAGTGCATGATTGCTTCTCCTCTTTGTCACATGGATTTCGTTTACTGTTTTAACCTCTGGTGGGAACTTTTTCTGTCCTCCGGCGTTTTGCTGGCGAGGTTCATCCTCGTCTTCGCTTGCTGTCTCTTCCCCTTTGTATTTGGCGTTTAGCTTACCAGCCTGCTTGAAGACCCAACATTCTCTGTGGGTATGATTTGCATGTTTTTCTTGGGTGCCGTGAATCTGACAGAGTTTGTCAAGAATTTTTTAGGCCAGATTGTCCTTCTCTGCTGCCTTTGAAGGGCTTTTTCTGTTGACCTGGTCGGGAGCCCCTGAATCCGGCGTTTACCGCCGTGTTATCTGGGCTACCTTCTTTATTTCGATGCTTGTTTTTGTTGTGTCGTGGTTTACCATTGCCATCCCTGACTTCGGATGTGCTTGGTTCGCTGGTGCTGCTACGGGCCAACCAGCTGTCCTCACCCACACAAAAGCAGGGTCATGAGGCTTGTTAGGGCTGCCATTGTTCTCGGTTTTTCTTGACCGAGCTGTCTGGTGAGCCATTCGTCTTGGACGCTGTGTTTAAAAGCTGCTAAGGCTTCGGCGTCCGGACAGTCAAGGATTTGGTTCTTCTTGGTGAGGAACCTGTTCCAAAGCTTTCAGGCGGACTCTCCGGACTGTTGGATTAGATGACTTAAATCGTCTGCATCCGGAGGTCGGACATAAGTCCCTTGAAAATTGGCCCGGAAAGCATCCTTGAGCTCCTCCCAACTTCCAATTGAGTTTTTGGGGAGGCTTTTCAGCCAGTGCCTAGCTGGCCCTTTAAGCTTGAGGGGAAAGTATTTAATGGCATGGAGATCGTCTCCACGAGCCATATGAATATGGAGGATGAAGTCCTCTATCCATACTCCAGGGTCTGTGGTACCGTCGTATGCCTCTATGTTCACCGATTTGAATCCCTCTGGGAATTCGTGATCCAACACCTCATCAGTGAAATATAAAGGGTGTGTGGCACCCCTGTATTGGGATGCGCCATGGTGTTCGGACGGTTGTAGTATTCGACGTTGGTTGTGTATCATAGCGCGCTTCCTAGATCCATAGATAGATCTGGTCACGCCGGATTTTTGACGCAAGTTCTCACGTGAATCGTGTGTTGACTTATGTGTGACTTTGTTAGCCGCTCTATCGCGTTCACAGGGTGGTGGATCCGGCCGGTTGGCTGTATCACCTTTCGGCTGTGTGGGCTCTAAGGCCTCATCGTCGAATTTCGGTAATAGTTTGCACTTTGGATAGCTATTTTGATGGTAACTTCCACCATACTTCGTTACTTTGTTCCACTTGCTGTTGAGCGTATCTTGTGCGAACTTGAGCCTTTGCTTCCGTTTCTTCAGGCTCCTCGCTGTGGCAATAAGCCTTCTGCGGAGGTTTTCTTGCTCCAAGTACGTTTCCGGGATGATGTGTGCATCTTCTTCCAAACTGTTTTCTTCCCTAGACGGGGATTGATGAGGCTTATCTTTGGCGTCATCGTGTTCGGACGTCGGATCCGTACTATGTGTGCAGTTTGCATCTTGATCGTGTTCTGCCACCGGGGTGGTGCAGTTGTCGTTTCTTCTAGTGTCACGTGGACTATTATTATTGTTGTTGTTGCTATGGCGGGACTTAGAGCGGCGCCGTTGACGTTGGCGCTTGGGTTGCTTGGAGGGTGCATCCTCCGCTGTCTCTTCGCCATTGCCCTCTCTGGGTGCATCCACCATGTATACGTCATGTGATGAAGTAGCAGTCCAGCGTCCTATGGGCGGTGGTTCTGGTTCGTCTCCTGCATCGTCGTCCATACCGTTGATGTCTTTGGAGTCGAAGTCAAGCATGTCGGTTAAGTCGTCTACAGTGGCTACTAAGTGGGTGGTGGGTGGGCAGCGAATTTCTTCGTCGTCCGCATCCCATTCTAGCCGGACATAGTTCGGCCAAGGTTCTCCTGACAGGGAGAGAGACCTTAATGAATTTAGCACATCTCCGAAAGGTGAGTGCTGAAAGATATCCGCGGAGGTGAACTCCATTGTCGGTGCCCCGTCGGATTCGACAGCCACGGATGTAGGCGGCTCGGAGTCCGTGGCCAGGGATAAATCCAGTGGTTCGTTGACACGGCTCTCATAAGGGGTGAAGTCAGTATCTGGTTCTATCGCCACTGAGAGTGCGGCCTCCATGGTGGGGTCCATCCCTTCTGTCGGTGCATAAAAAGAGGGGTACACTTTTTGTACCCCTATAACTGTGCACGGGCAGTCTGAGCCACGAGAACCACCACACCAAGCAAGGCAAGGGAGGTGAGCCAGGGTAAGACCGAAGCTCAAGAGAACTAGAACGACGCCAAGGCCAAGACCACGAAGAACAAAGGGGACAAAGCGAACTCCCCCGGCAAGATCCTTGCCGGGAGACGGTTCTAGCAACCCCGGCAAGACCCTTGCCGCGGCGACTTGTCCCGCGCCTACGGAGCAAGTCACCCTTGAGTCCATTGCCCCCAAAGGGCAAGGAATCGGGAGACATCCCCGTAGCGGCATACAGATCTTCCTGAAGACATTCAAGATCAGATACGCACTAAGGAGACGACAACCCTTGGCAGGATCCCAGCCGAGGAAGACCACAAGGCGCCCGGCAAGCGCCTTGCCGGGGTTGACAGCAGGCGCCTCGACAAGACCCTTGCCGGGGCCCCGGAAAGGCCCTTGCCGAGGACACCCGCAGGGCCACCATCAGGCCCACGCCGACCAAACCCCCACCACCGCATGCATGCAGCTGCCGACCCAACCAGCTGGGCAGGCACCTGCGTGGCAGCATGCAGATCTTCGTGAAGACCCACCACTGCGCCACCTCAGCTGCCTGCCTACCTACGTGGCATCTCAGGCATCGCTGGCCAGGGCGCGTGTCGACACGAGAAGGAGCGGCGACGGACGAGACTGATCTCTCTCCCCCGTCCCCGATAAAGAAAGGACACCTAAGCAAGGCGCATTTAATGCGCCTTGTCATGTAATGCGAGGGATAACCTCGGATCACTGTACCCTTTCCACCTCCTGTGTGCCACGGTGGCCACCCCTTTTCCTATAAAAGGAGGCCCGAGGCGACTAGGAGAAGGATTCGACTTTTTGGAGCTCCTCACGCCCCATAGCTAGCTCAAGAACACCGATATACAATCCACCAAAGCAGGAGTAGGGTTTTACGCATCCTTGCGGCCTGAACCTGGATAAACAAACTGTGGGCTACCTGTTAGATCCGCTCTTCCCACGACCCCGTGCCCCACTAACCGTAGTAGGGATTCTTGTGATCCCATAGGTGTCTCTCCTCAGCACCGACATCTTTGGCGCGCCAGGTAGGGGGCACAGTTGTGAGAATCGGCTTTAGCAGTTAGTTCGGCGCTTCTTCATCATCATGGCGCCCAAGAAGAATACGACGGTGGCGGTTGGCCAGTCGGAAGCCGGACAGCCCGTCCCGACGCGGGCGAGCAGCGGGCCGGTCGTAGAGAGGACCCGGGGCGTTGCTCGCGAACACCAACACCATCCCAGCAGCCGGAGTTTGAGAGGCGGTGATGTTTGTGTGCCTGGTAACGGGCCACACGTCGCCAAATCCAAAGGCGGAGCCAAGTCCCTCGCGGGTGGAGCGGGGCCTTCCAGGGTCATCGCCGCCCCGCCCGAAGGCGATGCGAGGACCTCCAAGACTCCCACGCCGGCGTTAATAGCGCGCTCCTCCCGGGCAGCGCATGACGAATGGCGTAATCACGCTGAAGATCCCGGGCGTCACCGCGGGAAGATCCCCGAGCGCCACTCCCGGGACATAGAAGACCTTCCCACTCGCCGAGGCGCTGGTGAAAATGGCATGTGACCGCGGGGTCGTGATAGAGCTCCTTCTGACATGGTCAGAAGTTGAAGCGCGTTGCGATCCATGCAGGTTTCGTTGCCACCAACGCCAGCAGAGGCCCTGGCGCGCGCGCAGTTGCTCCTCGACTTTCCTCCCGCCACGGGGAAACTCGACGAATGGAGAGCCACTATCCGACGCCTTGTTGCGGTGGCCAACCAAGACGAACCAAGTCCGGTGTGGCCCCCGGGTCGATGCTCCGATGGAGTCCCGCGGACCAGTGGCGAAAAAGCCGGCGGCGCCGCGACCATGATGCATTCACCTCTTCCCCATCCGGTACTGCGGACACCAGCTCGTCGCGACGTCGCGGGCGATGCCATCTCCATAGCATCGTCTGACCCGTGGACCCACTGTGATCAGCGCCAAGTTCTTCGGGAACGAGCCCAAGAAGACGATCGAACCACTATCGAGCGCCGGCGCGGAGCGCACCACCAGTCAGATAGGCGAGCAGGGCCTGCTGTGAACCACCCGGCCCCGGAGAGCCCTAGAGGCCTACCTTACAAGATAGGCTGTCCGGCTTTTACCCGTGAGCTGTGGCAGTTCCAGTGGCCCACTCACCACACCTTCAAACCTGACGTTGGCGAAAAGTACGGCGGCAAGACTCACCCGTCTGAGTTCCTCAGCATCTACAGCATCGCGATGCAAGCCGCCGGAGCCCGCGACGATAAGGTGCTTGCGAATTACTTTCCATTGGCTCTTAAACCCAACGCCATGTCATGGTTGATGCACTTGCCGGTAGACTCTATTTCCTCTTGGTCGGATTTATGCCATGAGTTTGTGGGCGCCTTTACTGGAGGTCACCAAGACCATGGCCAAGTAAGCGATGTCGGAGTAAATGACCACGGGTAGCCTAGCCGGCTCCCCTGGCCCTTCTGAAAAAATTACGAGCCGATCCGGCCCTCAAGAATCCAAGACGTGGGGCCGCCTTTCCCTTGCCGGCTGTATCCCAGGCCGACTATCGGAAGGCGGCCCGGCTTTAGCCCTCATGAAGAAAGCCACGGGAGGGCCGGCTCCAAGAAGCCGGCCGCAAGAAGCCGACTCCCACAAAGCGGTCAAGATCATACCCTCGAAGTCTGCATCCACATAACGGCGATGTGATGGGGCGTGGATACAGTAAAGCCTGCCACCCCTGAATCCCGGAGCACGCCTGGCACAGTGCGCCGTACGGGGAGGCCATGACCCGTCCGGCGCGGCACTGTTGCCATGTTGACCCTGATGCCACCCACAACGGGCTGTCAGCGCGGCCCACGGGCGGTGGGCCCCTTCAGACAGAGAGACACCCGAAGGCGGCCAGGCCTCCCCCAGTCGACCCAAGACGGGGCCGGCTCCCCACAGCCGGCTTGCTTCCTCCCTTGAAGGAGACGCCCCATTAAGGGGACAAGACGAGGCGTGGCTACAGCGATCGCCCGCCGGGCGGCGGCACTGTAGCCACGCTTACCTCGGCGAAGCCCTCGTCACCAGGTTTGAGGCAACAGTGACCAGCCACCGACAAGGCCCTAGACGGTGGGGCCTGCCTGTCAACCAAGGAGCCGGCAGCCGACGGGACCCACTAGCCGGCGGGCCCCAGCAGCCGGTGTAGAAGCCGGTGAGCGTAGACACAGACGGCTAGGGCCCACGCCCAGCCGGATTACCATCGTACCCCCGGGGGGTGGGCCTATATAAACCCCCCGGGGCACCCATGCAAAGGGTTGATCTGAGCTAGTTTTAGACACCACATAGAGAGGAGAGGAGAGCGAGCGGTGCCCTTCTTCTTCTTCTTGCCAAACAGCTCAAGGAGCATCTTGTAGCCACTCGTTCATCTAGTGATCATGCGGAGACCCCGCAGAGCAGCAGTAGGGGTGTTATCTCCACGGAGAGCTCCGAAGCTGGGTAAGATTCGCCGGCGTGCATGTCTTCGCCTCATCCCGCTTCCAGGCACCGGCGCTGTCTTACTGGCTCCCACAATGATAAGCCACCTGTTGGCATATGTCGCACCTACCACCCGACATTTGGCGCCCACCGTGGGGCCAGGTGCACCGTCCTCCGGAGACCTGTTCTAAACGGGAACCCTCTTCCTCCCCAGCGAGCGTAGCCAGCCCGGCATGCCCGATGGCGCTTGCCACGACGCGCTGCAAGGCGTCACCAACGTCTGCGCAGCGAGCGGCCTCGCCGATCTCCTTGACGAGACCCTCATCTCCGACGAGCTCGCCTCTGACGCGGGCACCGACCACCTCGTCAACCTCCTCGGCCAGCTCCACGTCCCCGGCGAGCTTGCTGTGGACTTGGAGTCTGTTGGCTCCACCGATCCGATGCCTATCGACTCCGACACGGCCTCGCTCGACGCTTTCCCCACCGACGTCGCGATCTACAATGACCCGCTTCCCCGGGCCGATGGCTGCGACAGTGCCACCACCGAGGTGATGGTCATCGGCCACGGCGGCGCTTCTAGCGAGAATGTCCTTGACGCCCCGCATGCAGCGGTCCACGACTTGTCCATCCCCCTTCCGGCCGATGTCGACGCCAAAGCACTGGAGGCTCGCCGCCTCGCACTCCTCGCGGAGGGCCGGAAGTTGGCTTCCATGAGACGCCTCACCGAGGCCCACCAGCGCGAAGCCGACCGCGCCGCCTTTGGCATGCCGCCCCCAGGCGGGCCAAGCCGAGCCGGCGTTGTCAGACAGCGCGGCGCTGCCCTCGCCGACACGCTAGGAGTCGACCGCCCAGTCTACGCCACTCCACTCGAGAACCTGCGCGCCGCCCAGGCGGCCGTAGACGAGCTAGACGGACTGGGGGTTGAAGAACTCCCGCACATGACCAGACGCATCCAGCAAGTAACCGATGCAGCCGCACAATGGCACGAAGCCGACGCCCGCGCGGAAAGCCCTCCCCCACGCCGAGAGCACGACGCGACGTCCCGGATGCCGACTGCGGGTAAAACCCGCGCGCGACACGAGAAGGAGCCGGCTGCCAGCCGAAGCCGAACCCGGACCTCCATCGAGCGAGACGCAGAAGGCCGTCCCCGGGCCGTGGAGTGGCGGGGCGACCCGCCTCCGCATCCGCCTTGCGGGGAGAGATATCCCACCCCACCGCCTGTCGCGCATCCGACTCTCAGCGGCCGACTAGGTCGCCGCGAAGGAGTTAGCGAGAACGACGCCCGCCATCGGATCGACCGCCTAGCGCGATCCCTGGCGCTAGAAGAAGAAGATGATGTCGGCCCGCCTTGCTTCGGCCCCCGCATCCGCGACGAGCCTTTCCCCAAGGGGTTCTCGCTCCCAAGAGACACGCCCAAGTACAACGTCTCCGTGAAGCCGGAAGATTGGTTGATCGACTACTCCACAGCGGTTCGCATAGCAAACGGCAACAGGCGCGTTGCCGTGAAGTACGTGCCCCTCATGCTGCAAGGCACGGCGCGGACCTGGCTCAATAGCCTCAGGCCCTACAGCATCAACAGCTGGCTAGACTTCACAGAAGCCTTCGTCCGCAACTTCACCAGCACCTACAAGCGGCCCCCCAAGCCCAGACAGCTCTCCTTGTGCGTACAAGGCCCCGCCGAATCCACTCGCGACTACCTCACGCGTTGGGCCGAGCTCCGCAACTCTTGCGAAGGGGTGCACGAGGTGCAAGCCATAGAATACTTCACCGCCGGATGCCGAGAAGGCACCCTCCTTAAGCACAAGCTCCTCTGCGACGAGCCGACTACCCTCGACGAGCTTCTGGTCATAGCGGACAAGTACGCCACCGCCGACTCCTCAATGAAGACTGAACTCCGAGTAGACGCGTCCGGGAAGGTAATCAACCCGGCGCCCAAGACGCCGGCTAGGGACTCCGGCCGATGCCCGTACCAGAACGACCACAAGCGCAAGGCCCCCGTGCCGCTCTCCACCAGTCGGCAGGTGGCCGCAGTCGAGGACAAGCAGCCCGAAGGGCGGCCCGCACCCAAGAAGCAGAAGGGCGGCAGGCCGGCTTGGCAGCCGGCCTTCTCCTACGAGCAAACTCTCGTCGCCCCGTGCAAGTTCCACAGCGGCGCGAAGCCGTCCAACCACACAATCCGGAAGTGCCACTGGCTCACCCGAATCTCCAAAGGCGAAGGGCTCGCTCCGCCTCCGCCTGCTGGTCCGCCGCCTCCGGCTCCGCAACTGCCGACCGCTCGGCCAACAGTCGGAGCTGTGCACAACGAGTTCCCCGACGAGCATGCCGCCTATGTCGTCTTTACAAGCCAGCCCGAAGGCCGGCATAGCAGACGCCGAGAGCACCAGGAAGTCAACGTGGTCGCTACCAACCCCGCCGAGCACATGCACTGGTCAGAAAAGCCTATCAGCTGGAGCCGGGCCGACCACCCAGAGGTGATGCCATCTCCTGGCTCTTATGCATTGGTTTTGGATGCCACCCTTGCAACGGACAGACGCGTCGCCCGTTTCTCCCGCGTGCTGATAGACGGCGGGAGCAGCATCAACATCCTGTACCGTGACACCCTGGAGAAGCTGAACGTCAAGACGAAGCAACTCATGCCTACTCGGACTGTGTTCCATGGCATTGTACCTGGCCTGTCCTACGCCCCCATTGGCAAGATCAAGATTGATGTTCTCTTTGGGGACAAGGATCATTTCCGCCGAGAAGCGATCTGGTTTGAAGTGGTGGACTTGGAGAGCCCCTACCATGCATTGCTTGGCCGTCCTGCCTTGGCCAGGTTCATGTCTGTTCCCCACTATGCTTACCTCAAGATGAAGATGCCGAGCACCAAGGGCATCATCACCATAGCCGGCGATTACAAGAAATCTTCTGAGTGCGCTGCAGCCAGCAGCCGGCTGGCTGAGTCCCTTGTGATTGCCGAAGAAAAGAAGATGTTGGACCGAGTCGTGGCCATGGCCGGCAAACACCCGGCCCTGCCCCCGATCCCAAGGAGTGTGATGCCCAAGGATCTTTCCAGCCGGCCAAGGAGACGAAGAAGATACCTCTTGACCCCGAGCACCCAGAGAGGTTTGCCGTCATCGGGGAAAACCTAAACAGCAAATAGGAAGGCGAGCTCGCTGACTTCCTCCATGAGAATCGGGATATCTTTGCATGGTCCCCTAAGGACATGCCGGGTGTTCCGAAGGAATTCACCGAGCACAAGCTACACGTCCGAGAAGGCGCAAAACCAGTCAAACAACCCCTCCGCCGGCTATCGGAGGAGAAAAGAAGGATTGTGGGAGACGAGATAGCCCGGCTTCTAGCAGCCGGCTTCATTATGGAGGTTTTCTTTCCAGAGTGGCTCGCCAACCCGGTCCTCGTGCTAAAGAAGAACAACAAGTGGCGCATGTGCATAGACTACATGAGCCTCAACAAGGCCTGCCCAAAGATCCCTTTGCCCTGCCAAGGATTGATCAAGTGATAGACTCCACGGCCGGATGTGAGCTGTTGAGTTTCTTGGATGCTTACTTAGGATACCACCAGATAAAGCTAGATCCGGCTGACCGCCTGAAGACCGCCTTCATCACGCCATTCGGAGCTTTTTGCTACCTTACTATGACATTCGGCTTAAGAAATGCCGGTGCCACTTTTCAGTGTTGCATGCAGAAGTGCCTCCTCAAGCAGCTCGGCAAAAATGCCCACGTCTACGTAGACGACATTGTGGTGAAGACGGAGAAGCGCGACACCTTGCTGGAGGACCTCAAGGAAACATTTGAGAACCTGCGCTGGTTCCAGATCAAGCTCAACCCCGAGAAATGCGTGTTTAGAGTGCCAGCCGGCCAGCTCCTAGGCTTCCTGGTCTCCGAACGCGGCATCGAATGCAACCCAGTAAAGATCAAGGCCATTGAGAGAATGGCGATTCCCACCAAACTTCGAGACGTCCAGAAGTTCACCGAGTGCTTGGCCTCCCTGAACCGCTTCATCAGCCGGCTCGGAGAGAAAGCTCTCCCCCTCTACCGCCTCATGAAGAAGACCACTCACTTCGAGTGGAACGACCAAGCCGACCAAGCTTTTCACGAGCTGAAGAAGATGCTGGCCATGCCGCCTGTCCTGGCGGCGCCGACTGAGAAAGAGCCCATGCTCCTCTACATTGGTGCAACCAGCCGGGTGGTCAGCATCGTCATCGTAGTCCAGCACCCAAAAGAGGGCCGAGCCCAGCCGGTCCAGAGGCCGGTGTACTATTTGAGCGAGGTGCTGTCTACCTCGAAGCAGAACTACCCGCACTACCAGAAGATGTGCTATGGCGTGTACTTCGCCGCCAAGAAGCTGAAGCCCTACTTCCAAGAGCACCCCATCACGGTCGCATGCACCACCCCGCTTGCCGAGTCATAGGCAGCCGGGATGCATCCGGCCGGGTGGCGAAATGGGCCATCGAGCTGGCCCCCTACACGATCTTCTACCAGCCTCGCACCACCATCAAGTCCCAAGCATTGGCTGACTTCCTCGTCGACTGGGCCGAGACCCAGTACCTACCGCCAGCTCCCGACTCCACTCATTGGCGCATGCACTTCGACGGATCCAAGATGCGCACCGGCTTGGGAGCCGGCGTCATCCTCACCTCTCCCAAAGGTGACAAGCTCAGATACACGCTGCAAATTCACTTTGCCGCCTCCAACAACGTGGCCGAGTATGAGGCGCTCATACATGGGCTCCGGCTCGCCAAAGAGCTTGGCATACGCCGGATCCTATGTTACGGCGACTCGGACTTGGTAGTCTAGCAATCATCCGGCGACTGGGACGCCAAGGATGCAAATATGGCAAGCTACCGCTTCCTCGTTCAGCAGATCAGCGGGTACTTTGAAGGATGCGAGTTCCTCCACGTACCGCGAGCCGACAACGAGCCAGCTGATACCCTGGCTCGAATAGGTTCCACTCGGCAGGCAATACCAACCGGTGTCTCTCTGCAACGCCTCCTCAAGCCGTCTATCAAGCCGTCTCCAGAGTCCGATTCCATCTTCGTGCCGCCTGACCCCGACGCGGCAGGGTCCGGCTCGAAGAACCAAGCAGGTGACCCGAGGACTTCGATAGTCGGCCCGGGGACGTCAGTAGGCGGCTCGGGGACTTCCGTAGTTACGCCCGACCCGGGGACTGCCACACCCGGCTCAGGGACTGCGGTAGTCGGCCCGGGGACTGCACCAACACAACAGGCGGCGGCCGACTCCAGCATTTCACCACCCAGCCCGCCCGCCCTGGTCGAAGTAGCCGTGTTGGCAATAGAAGAAGTCGTAGCTCCATCACGGGCTCAGTCCATCCTCAACTTCCTAATAAACCAAGACCTGCCGGCTGACGAAACAGAGGCAAGACAAGTCCAACGCCGAGCCGGAGCATACACAATCGTCAACAGAGAGCTCGTCAGGTGCAGTGTCACTGGAGTCTTCCAGCGATGCGTCGAGCAAGAGAAGGGCATTGCAATCCTCAGAGACATCCACCAAGGAGAATGCGGCCACCATGCGGCCTCAAGATCACTCGTCGCCAAAGCTTTCCGCCATGGGTTCTTTTGGCTGACTGCTTTGGATGACGCCAAGGAGTTAGTTAAACATTACAAGGGTGCCAAGTCTTCAGCTCCAAGCAACACATGCCGGCTTCGGCACTCAAGACCATTCCCCTCACTTGGCCCTTCGCCGTTTGGGGACTGTACATGGTGGGCCCATTCAAGACGGCGCGCGGCGGCATGACACATCTGCTTGTCGCCGTGGACAAATTCACCAAATGGATTGAGGCAAAGCCGATCAAGAAGCTGAATGGGCCGACTTCCGTGACATTCATCGCAGATATAACAACTCACTACGGCGTGCCACACAGCATCATCACCGACAATGGCACGAATTTCGCCAAGGGAGCATTGGCACGTTTCTGCGCGACGCAGGGCATCCGGTTGGACTTAGCGTCCGTTGCCCACCCGCAGTCAAACGGCCAAGTCGAGCGAGCCAACGGCCTCATCCTTTCCGGCATCAAGCCCCGACTGGTCGTACCACTGGAACATTCGGCCGGCTGTTGGCTCGATGAGCTGCCGGCCGTCCTTTGGAGTCTGCGCACTACCCCAAACAAGTCAACCGGCTTCACTCCTTTCTTCCTCGTGTATGGTGCCGAGGCGGTCATCCCAACTGACATCGAGTTCGACTCGCCTCGGGTAACCATGTACACAGAGGCGGAGGACAAGGAAGCACGAGAAGACGGCATCGACCTGCTGGAAGAAGGCCGGCTGTTAGCCCTCAGCCGGTCCGCCATCTACCAGCAGGGCTTGCGCCGCTACCACAGCCGGAAGGTCAGACCAAGATCTTTCCAAGAAGGCGACCTCGTGCTCCGGCTGATCCAGCAAACAGCCGGCTAGCACAAGCTCTCAGCCCCTTGGGAAGGCCCCTTTGTCATCAGCAGAGCGCTGGGAAATGACTCCTACTACCTGATCAACGCACAAAAACTGAAGGTATGAAAGAGAGACGACTCCGGCAAGGAGTCGGAACGACCATGGAACGCCAACCTCCTCCGAAGATTTTACAGTTGAAATGCAATATGTATCACGCTAACTTTTGTACTAAGTACGAGACAATAGGACCCCCGAGGAGAGCTCGGGGACTGCCATCTTTTATGTATAAATGAAGAGTATCATGCTTATGATCATGTCATTACATTCACTTTCTTCGTCCGGCACCGGGTTCGACTAGTCGGCCCGGGGACTGGCCGCCTTGAGTTATATTAGAAGTCCTACCCGCGGTCAGACAAGTAGTGTGCCGGCACCCAAGCCTTCTCTTGCCAAAAGTCGCAGTTCGAAGAACCGGCTGTCCGGCTATAAGAGCTAAAGGCAGGAAAGGACGCCCACACGAAAAACGGCTAGGGACTAACGGACTAATATAACAAAAGCCGGTTTTTCTCCCACCACCGACCGACTACCAGAGTAGCCGGCCGGCCGGCTTCCATTCACCTCGCTTCAATCTAAGAAAGCTCGAGTACTTGCCTTCCCAAAAAAATATAGCCAAGTTCTTCCTTAGCCGCAGGCTGCAGAGCAGCTGCCGGTTGGGAAGGCAGCAGCCAGGGGAAGGCGGCAAAGGAAACAGCCTAAAGATAAAAAGCATACGCGAATGGAAGCAAACACACACATGATCATATTTACACAAAAGGCCTTCGAAAGGCCAGCATTCAACATAGTTTGAATACACCCCCAGTGGGTGGAACTGCGCAAGTTTAATAAAAATTGTTCATAGAGTAACAAGCAGGAAAAGCAAGGACGGCAGATTAAGCCAAGGGAGCGACTGGCGAGTCGGGCAGGTCGGTAGAGACGGCAGTGCTGGCTGGAGGAGTGGCCGGCTGGCGAACCTCGGCATGATCACCACCTCCCGCAGAGGGCGCTCTAGCACGCGCCTCATTGCTGGAGGCACGGTCAGGCTGGGCTGGCTGGCTGCTTCACCGGCCGGCTCGACGTCTTCGCCTTCCTCTCCTTCGTCGTCTTCACCTTCATCGCTGGAAGCGATCTCCTCCGCCGAGTCCTCACCCGCTGCCAGGTCCAGCCCGAACCATTCCTCCGGCTGTGCAACGCCGTCGTCATTTATCTCAGGAGGAAAGACGCTGATGTCAGTGCACTCGGCGATCGTCGAGGCACGCTGAGCGATAGCCGGTCGCACCTCCTCCATCTCCTCGTCGGCCTCCAGCCGCCAGGTGCGCAGCTGGTCCAGGTTCAGCCCGGGATACCAGGCTCGGACGAACTCCAGCGCCCGCCCAGCTCCAAGCCGGGCCGCCGATGCCTTCCAGGCCTGGAAGCGGCCAACCGCAACCTCTAGCTAGTCGGCAGTCCGACTCGGGGTGCGGGGAATCGTTTCGCCTGGCCAGAGGACGGCCAACACGTGCGCCCTGGCGTGCTGGAGGCAGCGGAGCATGCGGTGAGCCGGCTGCAGCCGGGCTTGGACCGCCAAGAGCTGCTCCTCAAGCGTCCGGCTCGCGTCCATCGCGATTTCAGCCCCCGCCTGCCGGCGCGCCTCGCGGTGGGCCTCGATGGTCTAGGTGGCAAAGACGGAGTAGCCGGGGAAGTAGTCTGCACAAAGAACAAAAAGCAGCACAAGTCAGAACACTAATCAGGGGGCAAGGGGCAAGCAAGGAGTGAGGAAGGCGGCTTACCATCGTTCAGATCCTCAATCCGGCCGAAGCCCTCGCTCAGCGCTTGTTTTGCCTCAGCCCAGCCCGCCGCTTCGGTCTCGAACTCAGCTTTGAGGGCATCCTCGCTGTCCTGCGCCTTCTTCAGGGCCGCCTTGTGGCTCTCCTCCTGGTCGGCCAACTTCTTGGCCAGGCGGTCACGCTCCTGGACCAAGGCGTTGTACTCGGCTTTTTTGGCGCGAAGGGTGGCCTGGGCCCCGCTGAGCTGCCCCCTCAAGTCGGCATTGGCTCCTGCAAGCATGAAGACAAACGAAAAATCAATAAGGAAGAACTTGTCAGGGAAGATCCGACCCGACTGCTCAGTAGTCGGCCCGAATCTCGGGGACTACACCTAGTGAGTGCGTTGACGCGCCCCCACAGGAGATGAACGAGACAAAGCACGCACTCCGGCTGTTGGTCAGGTCCTCGGTTTTCTGGCCCAGCTCCTGAGCCTGGGAGTTGAAGGCAGCAGCGCGGAGGTTATGGTATTCTTGGAAGATCAGACAGGTTGCGAGGATAAGATAGCTGTCAGGACCTAGTAAGTTCCAAGCCGCCTGCTCAGCAGCCGACTCGGAACTCGGGGACTACACCCAGTGGGTGCACTGACGCGCCCCCACGGAAGAAATCAAAAAAGCAAAACAACCAAGGCCAGAAGGCTCACCCGGATGACAGCCCGCGTCGTGAGGAACTCTTGGGTATATCATTGCAGTGAAGCGGCCTAGGCTTG